>NC_053024.1:460077730-460180323 GCF_003073215.2 Triticum urartu
GGAGACCCCGGGGGGGGGGGGCCGCCCCCCCCCCCCCCCCCCCACGCGCCCCCTCCACCCTCGTGGGCCCCCTGTTGCTCCACCGGCGTACTTATTCCTCCTATATACACCCACGTACCCCTAAACGATTAGATACGGAGCCAAAACCCTAATTCCACCGCCGCAACTTTCTGTATCCATGAGATCCCATCTTGGGGCCTGTTCCGGAGCTCCGCCAGAGGGGGCATCGATCACGGAGGGCTTCTACATCAACACCATAGCCCCTCCGATGAAGTGTGAGTAGTTTACGTCAGACCTACGGGTCCATAGTTAGTAGCTAGATGGCTTCTTCTCTCTTTTTGGATCTCAATACAATGTTCTCCCCCTCTCTTGTGGAGATCTATTTGATGTAATCTTCTTTTTGGAGACCGATGAATTGTGGGTTGATGATCAAGTCTATCTATGAATAATATTTGAATCTTCTCTGAATTCTTTTATGTATGATTGGTTATCTTTGCAAGTCTCTTCGAATTATCAGTTTGGTTTGGACTACTAGATTGATCTTTCTTGCAATGGGAGAAGTGCTTAGCTTTGGGTTCAATCTTGCGGTGTCCTTTCCCGTGACAGTAAGGGCAGCAAGGCACGTATTGTATTGTTGCCATCGAGGATAACAGATGGGGTTTTCTTCATATTGCATGAGTCTATCCCTCAACATCATGTCATCTTGCTTAAGGTGTTACTCTGTTTTTAACTTAATACTCTAGATGCATGATGGATAGCGGTCGATGAGTGGAGTAATAGTAGTAGATGCAGGCAGGAGTCGGTCTACTTGTCTCGGACGTGATGCCTATATACATGATCATACCTAGATATTCTCATAACTATGCTCAATTCTGTCAATTGCTCAACAGTAATTTGTTCACCCACCGTAGAATACTTATGCTCTCGAGAGAAGCTACTAGTAAAACCTATGGCCCCCAGGTCTATCTTTATCATATCAATCTCCTACTGCTTAGTTATTTACTTTGCTATTTACTTTGCCTTTATTTTACTTTGCATCTTTGTCATAAAAATACCAAAAATATTATCTTATCATATCTATCAGATCTCACTCTCGTAAGTGGCCCTATAGGGATTGACAACCCCTATTTGCGTTGGTTACGAGGATTTATTTGTTTTGTGCAGGTGCGAGGGACTCGCGTGTAGCCTCCTACTGGATTGATACCTTGGTTCTCAAAAACTGAGGGAAATACTTACGCTACTTTGCTGCATCATCCCTTCCTCTTCGGGGAAAACCAACGCAATGCTAAAAGATGTAGCACGTATCAACTCCCCCAAGCTTAAACCCTTGCTTGTCCTCAACCAATTCAGTTGATAAACTGAAAGTGATAAAGAAAAACTTTTACAAACTCTGTTTGCTCTTGTTGTTGTAAATATGTAAAGCCAGCATTCAAGTTTTCAGCAAAGATTATGACTAACCACATCCACAATAACGCTTAGGTCTCAAGTTTACTCATATCAATGGCATAATCAACTAGCGAGCAATAATAGTAAATCTCGGATGACAACACTCTCTCAAAACAATCATAATATGATATAACAAGATGGTATCTCGCTAGCCCTTTCTGAGACCGCAAAACATAAATGCAGAGCACCTTTAAAGATCAAGGGCTGACTACATTGTAATTCATGGTAAAAGAGATCCAGTCAAGTCATACTCAATGTAAACTAACAGTAATGAATGCAAATGACAGCGGTGCTCTCCAACTAGTGCTTTTTAATAAGAGGATGATTACTCAACAAGAAAGTAAATAGATAGGCCCTTCGCAGAGGGAAGCAGGGATTTGTAGAGGTGCCAGAGCTTGGTTTCGAAATAGAGGTGAATAATATTTTGAGCGGTATACTTTCATTGTCAACATAACAACCAAGAGATGGCGATATCTTCCATGCTACACACATTATAGGCGGTTCCCAAATAGAATGGTAAAGTTTATACTCCCCCTTCCACCAACAAGCATAAATCCATGGCTTGCTCGAAACAACGAGTGCCTCCAACTAACAAGAGTCCCAGGGGGAGTTTTGTTTGCAATTATTTTGATTTGATTTGCATAAAGCATGGGACTGGGCATCCCGGTGACCAGCCATTTTTCACGTGAGTGAGGAGCGGAGTCCACTCCTCTTGAGAATAACCCGCCTAACATGGAAGATACGGACAGCCCTAGTTGATACATGAGCTATTCGAGCATACAAAACAAGATATTTATTTGAAGGTTTAGAGTTTGGCACATACAAATTTACTTGGAACGGTAGGTAGATACCATATATAGGTAGGTATGGTGGACTCATATGGAATAACTTTGGGGTTTATGGAGTTGGATGCACAAGCAGTATTCCCGCTTAGTACATGTGAAGGCTAGCAAAATACTGGGAAGCGGCCAGCTAGAGAACGACAACAGTCATGAACATGCATTAAAATTAATCAACACCGAATGCAAGCATGAGTAGGATATAATCCACCATGAACATAAATATCGTGAATGCTATGTTGATTTTGTTTCAACTACATGTGTGAACATGCGCCAAGTCAAGTCACTTAAATCATTCTGAGGAGGATACCACCCTATCATACCACATCACAACCATTTTAATAGCATGTTGGCACGCAAGGTAAACCATTATAAGCTCCTAGCTAATCAAGCATGGCACAAGAACTATGATCTCTAGTTGTCATTGCAAACATGTTTATTCATAATAGGCTGAATCAGGAACGATGAACTAATCATATTTACAAAAACAAGGGAGGTCGTGTTCATACCAGCTCTTCTCATCTCAATAAGTTCATCATATAATCATCATTATTGCCTTTCACTTGCACGACCGAACGATGTGGATAATAATAATAGTGCACGTGCATTGGACTAAGCTGGAATCTGCAAGCATTCAATAAACAGGAGAAGACAAGGCAGTATGGGCTCTTTTACCAGATCAACAATAATGCATATAAGAGCCACTTCAACAATTTAATTATGGTCTTCTCCTATCGATCCCCAAAGAAAAGAAAAGAAATAAAACTATTTACACGGGAAAGCTCCCAACAAGTAAAAGAAGAACATGAAATCTTTTTGGGTTTTCTTTTTAATTACTACTACAAGCATGGAAAGTAAACTAATTAAAAACTACAACTAATTTTTTTGTTTTTCTTAAGGTTTATCAAACACACAAGAAGAAAGCATAAAAAGGGAAATAAACTAGCATGGATGATACAATGAAAAAGTATGAGCACCGACATCTGGAAATGCGTGTGTGAACATAAATGTAATGTCGGTGAGAAATACGTACTCCCCAAGCTTAGGCTTTTGGCCTAAGTTGGTCTATGGCCACGGCTGGCCTGGCGGATTTCCATAGTAAAAGTTGGGGTCGTACTGAGATGCAGCGGCTATCGCCTCCTGAGCTGCAGTGTGGCGACGAGCGGCCTCCTCCCTCCCCTCGTACTCATCTGCCTCCTCTCTGGTAATAACATATCTTCCTTTTGCCTGATAATCAAAGAAGGCAGGAGCAGGGAGAGTAATATGGACATCACGACGTCTGTCAAAGATTAAACAATACTGGAGAGGTGATTCATTCCTCTCGACAAACTGGTGGTGAACCATAGCATTAAAGTCTAGGTAAGCAGGAGGTAGTTCATTATCATCTTCACGTATGGCTATAACAAGAAAATTAGCTATGCGGGTTGCATAAATTCCACCAAAGAAATCCCCATTAAATCTATTAAGATGCAACCTACGTGCAACAATGGCTCCCAAATTATAAGATTTGTCTCCTAACACAACACTCCTAAGAATACTGAGGTCAGGGACACACATGTGACATGCCTCATCTTTACCATTAATGCATCTACCTATGAAAAGAGCAAAATAATGTATAGCAGGAAAGTGAATGCTCCCTATGGTAGCTTGTGTTATATCTCTAGATTCTCCCACAGTTATACAGCAAGAAAATCTCTAAATTCAGATTTGCGAGGATCCCTGATACTACCCCATTGTGGAAGTTTGTAAGCAGTGGTAAAATCCTCTAAGTCCATAGTGTAAGAATTTTCATAAAGATCAAACAGGACAGTTGGGGAATTACTTTAAGATGAAAATTCAAACCTCCTCACAAAGGAACTAGTGAGATAGTGATACTGGCTGCACTTTTCTTCCTCGAAGCTCACAAGATCAGCGTTACGCAAATATGCGTTAAATTCTTCCTTAATTCCCACTCGATCCATAAAATTTTCCGAAGGCCATTCACAAGGACACACTGGAGTGTCTCTTGGTGGCTCTTCATCAGCATCACGCATTGCAAGCCTGGGTCCTTGCTTCCTTGAAGAACCACCTTGGAACATTTTCCTAAGCATATTTCTTCCTGTGAAAAATTTCTGAAATTTTTAGTAACTTCAAAATAAAAGTAAACCAAACTCAATAATATTGATAGCAGCTACTCCTACAAGTGCCTAGGGCCTATATCATGCATCAAAACTACTTTTGACCATATAAATTTGACATGCAAGCTCAAGAACATGGTCACCTAGGCAGCAAAAATTTGAAATGAATAAAGCACTAGAACAAAAACTAATTGGACCAATGGAGGAGTCACATACCAAGGAACAATCTCCCCAAGCAGTTTTGTGAGAGGTGCTTTGAGCAAGGACATCGAAAATGGCAGCAAAAGGAGCTAGAACTCGTGCTTGAGCTGGATATTCATGTTTGTGGGAGGAAGAAGAAGTGTGTGGGTGCAGGAATAAGTGGAGGAGGGCCGCCATGGGCCCACGAGGCAGGGGGCGCGCTCAGGGGGGTAGGGCGCGCCCTCCACCCTCGTGGCCAGGTGGATGACCCCCCTGCTATGTTCTCAGTGCCAAATACTCTCAAATATTCCAGAAAAAAACATATTTAAATTTCAGGGCATTTGGAGAACTTTTATTTTCGGGGTATTTTTATATTGCATGGATAATCAGATAACAGACAGAAAAACACTATTTTTATTTTATTTAATATAAATAACAGAAATTAAAAGGAGGGTACAGAAGGTTGTACCTTCTAGTTTCATCCAACTCATGCTCATCAAAAGGAATCCACTAACAAGGTTGATCAAGTCTTGTTAACGAACTCATTCCGAATAACATGGAACCGGAGAAATTTCGAATAACACTATGTTACCTCAACGGGGATATGCACATCCCCAATAATAAGATTATCATATTTCTTCTTGACAGTAGGAAGAGGAAATTCAAAACCTCCAAATATAATCGATGGGATTTTTCCAATAGAGTTGAGACTATGAACTTGAGGTTGTTTCCTCGGAAAGTGTACCGTATGCTCATTACCATTAACATGAAAAGTGACATTGCCTTTAGTGCAATCAATAAAAGCCCCTGCAGTATTCAAAAAGGGTCTTCCAAGAATAATAGACATACTATCGTCCTCGGGAATATCAAGAATAACAAAGTTCGTTAAAATAGTAACATTTGCAACTACAACAGGCACATCCTCGCAAATACTGACAGGTATAGCAGTTGATTTATCAGCCATTTGCAAAGATATTTCAGTAGGTGTCAACTTATTCAAATCAAGTCTACGATATAAAGAGAGAGGCATAACACTAACACCGGCTCCAAGATCACATAAAGCAGTTTTAACATAGTTTCTTTTAATGGAGCATGGTATAGTTGGTACACCGGGATCTCCATGTTTCTTTGGTATTCCACCCTTAAAAGTATAATTAACAAGCATGGTGGAAATTTCAGCTTCTGGTATCTTTCTTTTATTTGTAACAATATCTTTCATATACTTAGCATAAGGATTCATTTTGAGCATATCAGTTAATCGCATACGCAAAAAGATAGGTCTAATCATTTTAGCAAAGCGCTCAAAATCCTCATCATCCTTTTTCTTGGATGGTTTGGGAGGAAAAGGCATGGGTTTCTGAACCCATGGTTCTTTTTGTTTACCATGTTTCCTAGCAAAAAAGTTTTTCTTATCATAACGTTGATTCTTTGATTGTGGGTTATCAAGATCAACAACAGGTTCAATTTCTATATCATTATCATTACTAGGTTGAGCATCATCATGAACATTATCCTTAACATAATCACTAGTTTCAGGTTCATTACCAAATTGTGTTTCAGCATCAGAAATAGAGATGTCATTTGGATTCTCAGGTGTTTCAACAATAGGATCACTAGAAGCATGCAAAGTCCTATCATTTTTCTTTTTCTTCCTATTAGAAGGACTAGGTGCATCCACATTATTTCTCTAAGAATCTTGCTCAATTCTCTTAGGGTGGCCTTCAGGATACAAAGGTTCCTGAGTCATTCTACCACCTCTAGTCATAACTCTAACAACATTATCATTATTCTTACTATTCAATTCATTAAGCAAATCATTTTGAGCTTTAAGTACTTGTTCTACTTGAGTGGTAACCATAGAAGCATGTTTACTAATAAGTTTAAGTTCACCTTTGACATTAGCCATATAATCGCCCAAGTGTTCAAGCATATTTGAATTGTATTTCAATTGTCTACCAAAATAAGCATTAAAATCTTCTTGCTTAACCATAAATTTATCAAACTCATCTAAGCATGGGCTAGCAAATTTAGTAAATGGGATTTTAGCTTTATCATATCTATAGAGAGAATTTACCTTTACTACCTGTGTCGGGTTATCAAGACCATGAGTTTCTTCAATAGGTGAAGGATTAAGATCATATGTTTCTTCAACAGGCGGTAAATTAAGACCGTGTATTTCTTCAATAGGGGGTAAATTCTTAACATCTTCAGCTTTAATACCTTTTTCTTTCATAGATTTCTTTGCCTCTTGCATATCTTCAGGACTGAGAAATAGAATACCCCTCTTCTTCGGAGTTGGTTTAGGGATAGGCTCAGGAGTTGGTAGAAGAATTGGTTCAGGAAGTTTCCAATTATTTTCATTTGTCAACATATTATTCAATAGAATTTCAGCTTCATCCGGTGTTCTTTCCCTGAAAACAGAACCAGTACAACTATCCAGCTAATCTCTGGAGGCATTGGTTAGTCCATTATAAAAGATATCAAGTATTTCATTTTTCTTAAGAGGATGATTAGGCAAAGCATTAAGTAACTTGAGAAGCCTCCCCCAAGCTTGTGGGAGACTCTCTTCTTCAATTTGCACAAAATTATATATATCCCTTAAAGCAGCTTGTTTCTTATGAGCAGGGAAATATTTAGCAGAGAATTAATAAATCATATCCCGGGGACTACGCACACGACCAGGATCAAGAGAATTAAACCATATCTTATCATCACCCTTTAATGAGAATGGAAATATTTTAAGGATATAAAAGTAACGAGTTCTCTCATCATTAGTGAACAGGGTGGCTATATCATTTAATTTAGTAAGATGTGCCACAACAGTTTCAGATTCATAGCCATGAAAAGGATCAGATTCAACCAAAGTAATTATATCAGGATCAACAGAGAATTCATAATCCTTATCAGTAACAAAGATAGGTGAAGTAGCAAAAGCAGGGTCAGGTTTCATTCTTGCATTAACAGATTGCTGATTCCATTTAGCTAATAACCTCTTGAGTTCGTATCTATCTTTGCAAGCTAAAATAGCTAAAGACGCTTGTTTATCAAAAACATAACCCTCAGGAATAACAGGTGAGTCTTCATCATCACTTTCATCAATATTATCAGATTCAATATTTTTATTCTCTCTAGCCCTAGCAAGTTGTTCATCAAGAAATTCACCAAGTGGCACAGTAGTATCAAGCATAGAAGTAGTTTCATCATAAGTATCATGCATAGCAGAAGTGGCACCATCAATAATAAATAGCAGAAGCAGGTTTAGGTGTCGCAAGCTTACTCAAAACAGAAGGTGAATCAAGTGCAGAGCTAGATGGCAGTTCCTTACCACCCCTCGTAGTTGAGGGATAAATATTAGTTCTTGGATCTTTCAAGTTCTTCATAATGATAAGCAGATATAAATCTCAAGTGACTCAAAGAATAGAGCTATGCTCCCCGGCAACGGCGCCAGAAAATAGTCTTGATAACCCACAAGTATAGGGGATCGCAACAGTTTCCGAGGGTAGAGTATTCAACCCAAATTTATTGATTCGACACAAGGGGAGCCAAAGAATATTCTCAAGTATTAGCAGATGAGTTGTCAATTCAACCACACCTGGAAACTTAATATCTACAACAAAGTGTTTAGTAGCAAAGTAATATGATAGTAGTGGCAACGATAGCAAAAGGTAATGATAGCAAAAGTAATGTTTTTGGTATTTTGTAGTGATGATAGCAATAGCAACAGAAAAGTAAATAAGCGAAGAACAATATATGGAAAGCTCGTAGGCAATGGATCCGTGATGGAGAATTATGCCGGATGCGGTTCATCATGAAACAATCATAACCTAGGGTGACACAGAACTAGCTCCAGTTCATCAATGTAATGTAGGCATGTATTCCGAATATAGTCCTACGTGCTTATGGAAAAGAACTTGCATGACATCTTTTGTCCTACCCTCCCGTGGGAGTGGGGTCCTAACGGAAACTAAGGGATATTAAGGCCTCCTTTTAACAGAGTACCGGAACAAAGCATTAGCACATAGTGAATACATGAACTCCTCAAACTATGGTCATCACCGGTAAGTATCCCGATTATTGTCACTTCGGGGTTAACGGATAATAACACATAATAGACGACTATAGACTTGCAAGATAGGATCAAGAACTCTCGTATATTGATGAAAACATAATAGGTTCAGATCTGAAATCATGGCACTCGGGCCCTAGTGACAAGCATTAAGCATAGTAAAGTCATAGCAACATCAATCTCAGAACATAGTGGATACTAGGGATCAAACCCTAACAAAAATAACTCGATTACATGATAGATCCCATCCAACCCATCACCGTCCAGCAACCCTACGATGGAATTACTCACGCACGGCGGTGAGCATAATGAAATTGGTGATGGAGGATGGTTGATGATGACGATGGCGACGGATTCCCCTCTCTGGAGCCCCGAACGGACTCCAGATCAGCCCTCCCGAGAGGTTTTAGGGCTTGGCGGCAGCTCCGTATCGTAAAACGTGATGAATCCTTCTCTCTGATTTTTTTCTCCCCGAAACCAAATATATAGAGTTGGAGTTGAGGTCACAGGAGCTTCGGGGGGCCTACGAGGTAGGGGGGCGCGCCCTAGGGGGGCAGGTGCGCCCCCACCCTCGTGGACAGGTGGTGGGCCCCCTGGCCTTCATCTTTTGCAAGGATTTTTTATTATTTCCGAAAAGTTGTTCCGTGAAGTTTCAGGTCATTCCGAGAACTTTTGTTTCTGCACATAAATAACACCATGGTAATTCTGCTGAAAACAACATCAGTCCGGGTTAGTTCCATTCAAATCATGCATCTTCAAGTCCAAAAACAAGGGCAAAAGTGTTTGGAAAAGTAGATACGACGGAGACGTATCAAGAGTCGGCCAGGAAATTCTGGACTAGGTTCCTGATTAAAAAAACAGATTGTCGACTGTCCGGACGCCGAAGCCTTAGCAGCTTTCAAAAATAGCATCCGCGATGAATGGCTTGCCCGACACCTCGGCCAAGAAAACCAAAGTCCATGGCAGCCCTTACAGCACTAATGACTCACTTCTGCGTGGGCGAGGATAGCTAGCTAGCCCGTAGCGGTAACAGTACCAGCGACCCCGGCACTTCCGAAGCCTGAAACGACAACGGAAGGCCCCGACGCAACAAACATAAGCATCGGAGCAACAATGATGATACAGAGAATACGACAGTCAACGCCGGATTCAGTGGCTCCAAATCCGGTCAACGGAAGAAATGTCCCCCCAAAGTCAAAATGGTGAACATGATATACGTCACCCATATCCCCAAGAGGGAGCGCAAGCGCACGCTAAGGGACATATACGTGATAGAGCCAGTCGCCCCAAAATTCAACCCATGGTCGGCCTATCCGATCGCCTTCGATCACAGGGACCATCCTACTAGTATCCGTCACGAAGGTTCGCCCGCATTAGTCCTTGATCCAATCATCGATGGATTCCACCTTACGCGAGTCCTCATGGACGGCGGCAGCATCCTTAACCTGCTCTATCAGGACACAATCCGCAAGATGGGTATTGATCCGTCAAGAATCAAGCATACTAAAACTACCTTTAAAAGAGTGATACCCGGTGTAGAGGCCCGCTGCACGGGCTCAATCACATTGGAAGTGGTCTTCGGCTCACCGGACAACTTCCGCAGCGAAGACTTGATCTTCGATATCGTCCCCTTCCGCAGTGGCTACCACGCACTGCTCGGACGAACCGCGTTCGCTCATTTCAATGTTGTCCCGCACTATGCCTACCTGAAGCTCAAGATGCCCGGACCACGCGGTGTTATAACAGTGAACAGAAACATGGAATGCTCCCTCCGCACTAAGGAGCACATTGCGGCCCTGGCAGCAAAAGTACAGGGTGGCCTCATTAAGCCAATAATTACGTCGGCGGCCAAGTCCTCGGACACTGTCAAACGAGTCCAGACTTCCCCGTTGTACGATAGTCCAGCTCGCTAGGAGCTCGATTAGCAACCCAGCCTCCATCTCATCCCCTACTGAACTGTGGCATATGTGCCAACCGTACATAATTACGCACTAAAAATACCATGGGAAAGGATGGAGGCACAATAAGGACAATGCCTGCAATACGGCCGGACCCTACCAGGAAACTCACATTCCTCTTCCTTTTTTCTTTTTTCTTTTTTCTTTTATTTCTCTTTCAGGTTCCCTCAAACTACATCACCCTTTCGATGGTACAAAAGCCTCTTTCCGCGGCCTATTATGTAAACACCGGTCGATGTTCCTCTCGAAGGACAATATACCAAGGAGAAAGGAAGCATAGACGCATACCAGAATACCTAAAGGATCCTTAAAGATCACCCCGTCCGTGTTCAGGACACACGCACGGCTTCCCCTTGTGTTCGACATGTAAAATGGCCTTGTTGCTTATTGCACTATTTGTATCAATACGTTTTGACGTATCAGTCAGACTACTATGGAAATAGTTTTTTGCCCAAACCTATGTGGCCTTGGCGTATCTCTCAACATATGTTTTCCTATTTTTGTCCGGTTGTCATGTACACCTTGGTATGACCTAAATCGCCAGGGGCTTTATAAAGACGCGTACATCTTTCAAATATTAAAAAGTCCGAACACTTTAATAGTGCAATTTGGCGTCCCGAATATAGCATTATATGCATTGGCTCCGAATGATGTCTTTGGTCAGTAGTTTGGTTGCCCGGCTCATGTGCTTGCTACCTTATGTTCTGTCTGATCGGCTAGGGTAGTAAAGGGAGAACTACTGCGATTGTGTTTCTGGTTCACCCGGACAAACACCTCAATAGAGAAAGCCAAAAACCGACTGTCATGATGCGGCAAGAGCTGGTCAGTTATTCAGTGACTAAGTATAAATCTTTAGTGATTTCTTCCGCATTATGCGATAGGCCGGCCTCCACCCGGCCGGGCATTCACAACACCTGAGTTCGGATAATTGAACAATAGTAGGGGCTGCACCCGCACTCCCATTATAAAACTCCTATGGCTAAGTGAGGGCGATAAAGCCGTATAGTCCGATTGCCTGGTTCGCCGCACTAACACCTCCTTCATGGAACAGTATGATGGATCAAGTGTGTTTTAAGTGCTATCCTGAACACCCCTGTACTACCTACGTGGGGGCTGAAGCCGACGACTGGCCAACTCTCAGATATCATAAACGGCCACATAGGAGGAGATATTTTTATAAGCAATATATAATACATAAGCCTTGTCTCATGATACATGACTAGAAAACATAACTACATTCATTCAAATATGATGTCCTTCAAACATTGGCCCTCTACAATGCGGTATCCTTTCAAGATATCATCAAAGTACCGCTCCGACGTGCGATCCTCTTTTCCAGCGGGCGGTCCCTCGGTCGCAAGCTTGACGTGTCCATCTTCGCCACCTTGATGCGGGCAAAGGCAATCCGCGCACCTTCAATACAGGCCGACCGCTTCACGACATCAAGCCGAGGATAGGCGCTGACTAGCCGCTTGACGAGACCGAAGTAGCTACTGGGCATGGGTTCGGCTGGCCAAAGACGTATTATCAAATCCCTCATGGCCAATTCATCCACCCTGTGTAGTTCAGTCCATTGCTTCAGCTGATCACTGAGGGGCACAGGATGCTCTGGCGCAAGGTACTGCGACTAGAACAACTTCTCCATTGAGCTCCCCTCTTCGGCCCGGAAGAACTTCACGGCATCAGCAACACTCTGGGGTAGGTCTGCAAACACTCTTGGAGAACTCCAAATCTGGGTTAGAAAGACGTACCTTTTCTTCACAAATTTTCTCTACAGGTTAAAGGCCTTACCCACCGCAATTTGCCTTGCCTCTTGGATCTCCCGGACAGTGCTTTGGGCTTCGGCCCGGGCTTCTTGTGCACTTTGGAGTGCCTTAGCAAGTTCGGAGTTCTGCTCCGAACTCTGGCGCTCTAAGGATTCACATTTGTCGATGGCATCCTTGAGCTCTTGCTGGACTTCCTCCACTCGCGATTCATGTTTCAGGCGGGAGGCTCGTTCCTCCTCCGCCTCCTTCCTGGCCTTGGCCAGCGCACTCTTGAGGGCCTCGACCTCAGACGTGTCAGCTGCAAAACATAAATTATGAAACTCATTGAGATACTGCATCATAGCTGGCATCGTTTCAAGCCGTGCTTCGGTATTACATACCTTGCTTTTCTTCTAGCTTCCGCCTTAGCTCGGATGCTTCGGTGGCATGGGCAGCTGACACTTGCTTCGTAGCCTGCTTGTTTAAATAGATATGTGTGTTAGTCTCCTGCATGAGTTATTAGATCCTCTGTTCGGTTTTCTTTCCGAACACCAAACAAAGTCTCAGGGGCTACTATCTATACACATGCATTCTTTTTATAGAGTTAAAAGATACTATAAAGCACATACCATAAAGCCTTTTAAAAGGCTAGTGTAGGCTTAATATGTCTCTAACGTATCTACTTTTCCAAACACTTTTGCCCTTGTTTTGGACTCTAACTTGCTTGATTTGAATGGAACTAACCCGGACTGACGCTGTTTTCAGTAGAATTGCCATGGTGTTTTTTTTTGCAGAAATAAAAGTTCTCGAAATGACCTGAAAATCAACGGAGAATATTTTTGGAATATATAAAAAATACTGGCAAAAGAATCAAGGCTAGGGGGCCCACACCCTGTCCACGAGGGTGGGGGGGCACGCCCCCTGCCTTGTGGGCCCCCTGGTGCTCCACCAGCCTCAAATCCAACTCTATATATTCACGTTCGGGGAGAAAAAAAATCAGAGAGAAGGATTCATCATGTTTTACGACACGGAGCCGCCACCAAGCCCAAATCTCTCTTGAGAGGGCTGATCTAGAGTTCGTTTGGGGCTCCAGAGAGGGGAATCCGTCGCCATCATCATCATCAACCTTCCTCCATCACCAATTTCATGATGCTCGCCGCCGTGTGTGAGTAATTCCATCGTAGGCTTGCTGGACGGCGATGGGTTGGATGAGATTTATCATATAATCGAGTTAGTTTTGGTAGGGTTTGATCCCTAGTATCCATTATGTTCTAAGATTGATGTTGCTATAACTTTGCTATGCATAATGCTTGTCACTAGGCCCGAGTGCCATGATATCAGATCTGAATCTATTATGTTTTCATGAATATATGTGAGTTCTTGATCCTATCTTGCAAGTCTATAGTCACCTATTATGTGTTATGATCCGTTAACCCCGAAGTGATAATAATCGGGATACTTACCGATGATGACCGTAGTTTGAGGAGTTCATCTATTCACTAAGTGTTAATGCTTTGTTCTGGTACTCTATTAAAAGGAGGCCTTAATATCCCTTAGTTTCCGATAGGACCCCGCTGCCACGGGAGGGTAGGAAAAAAGATGTTATGCAAGTTCTTTTCCATAAGCACGTATGACTATATTAGGAATACATGCCTACATTACATTGATGAACTAGAGCTAGTTCTGTGTCACCCTATGTTATAACTGTTGCATTTGGAATCACATACAACATAATTATCCATCACTGATCCATTGCCTACAAGCTTTTCACATATTGATCTCGCCTATTTACTTTTCCGTTGCTACTGTTACAATCACTACAAAACCAAAACTATTACTTTTGCTACCGTTACCGCTGCTATCATATTACTTTGCTACTAAATACTTTGCAACAGATATTAAGTCTTCCAGGTGCGGTTGAATCGACAACTCAACTGTTAATACTTGAGAATATTATTTGGCTCCTGTTGGGGATATTACTGCTGGGCGTAAACCGGCTAGGAGTAGCTGGATTAACTTTATGAAGATTAGAAGCCCATGAAGACGTAAGAATGATGGCGCTTTATGAAGGCCCAAGGCCCAAAGGCGAGTTAAGGCCTGTAGATGTAAACCGACCTTATTATGTAACTTGCATTGTAAGATAGGAAGTATAGAGACCGAACCGGACACGTTTATGATCCGGATTCGGGAATCTGTAAACCGGCGGGCGTCAACCTATGTATATAAAGGGACGACCCGACAGCGGTTTAGTGACGATACACAACAACTCGAGAGCCAGTCAAAGCGGATTCGCTCCCTGGTCATCGAAACCCTAGCAATATCAATCACAACTAGACGTAGGCTTTTACCTTCATCGAAGGGGCCGAACTAGTATAAACTCCCTGTGTCCCCTTGTCTGGTTTAACCCCTTTAAGCTGACCCGTTGCGATGGCTCCATGACTAAGTCCTTTCACGAGGACTGAAAGTGCGTTATATCGACTAGAGGGGGGGGTGAATAGGCGATTTTTATGAAAGTCTTCAGAACATGGGAGTTTTGAAGACAAACGATAAAACTAAACCTATTACCATGCAGCGGAAGGTAGACTACACTAGGCAAACCATAGTCAAGTATTCAATGAAGTGAAAGCACAAAGACTAATAGCAGCTAGGTAGTAAGGATCAGGTAGGAAGATATTGTGAAGCCAAACAGAACATGCAGTCACTCAGTGAAGACAAATGATAGAGCAAACATACAATGACTTCACAAGGAGTAACAGTAAGTAAAGTGAAGTGAAGATGAAACCAGTGATGCGTTGAAGACAATGATTTGTTGGACCAGTTCCAGTTGCTATGACAACTGTACGTCTGGTTGGAGCGGCTAGGTATTTAAACCTTAGGACACACAGTCCCGGACACCCAGTCCTGAACACGCAGCTCAGGACACCCAGTCCTCACCGTATTCTCCTTGAGCTAAGGTCACATAGACCTCGCCCAATCACTCTGGTAAGTCTTCAAGGTAGACTCCCAAACCTTCACAGACTTTGTTCACCGGCAATCCACAATGTCTCTTGGATGCTCAGAACGCGACGCCTAACCGGCTGGAGGATGCACAGTCCTCAAGTGTAATAAGTCTTCAGATCACACAGACCAGAAGACTTAAGTGATGCCCAATTCTCTCTGGCTCTGAGTGGTTAGGGCTTTATCCTCACAAGGAATTCTCTCTCAAAGGCTTCGAGGTGGGTTGCTCTCAAATGACAAAAGCCGTACTATCAATCTGAGCAGCCAACCGTTTATGGTTGTAGGGGGTGGGCTATTTATAGCCACTTGGCAACCCGACCTGATTTGTCCGAAATGACCCTGGGTCACTAAGGAACTGACACGTGTTCCAACGGTCAGATTTCAAACTCACACGGCAACTTTACTTGGGCTACAAGCAAAGCTGACTTGTCCGACTCTGGACAAGATTCGCTCTCATAGTCTTCACTCAAAGACATAGGTTTTTGGTTTAGGCATCACTTCAGTCATTCTGACTGGTTCTCTTGGACCCCACTTAACAGTACGGTGGTTCCTATGACTCAACACAAAAGAAAAGGACCTACGAAAGATCTAAGTCTTCGAGCTCCATAGGCTTCATATCGTGTCTTCTCTTGTCATAGTCTTCAATGTGAATATCTTCATATACCACCTTTGACTTCAATGTCTTCATACATTTTTAGGGGTCATCTCTGGTAGTAAAACCGAATCGATGAGGGACTTCTACCTGTGTTATCCTGCAATTCTCACAAACACATTAGTCCCTCAACTAGGTTTGTCGTCAATACTCCAAAACCAACTAGGGGTGGCACTAGATGCACTTACAAGGACATCTACCGTGACAAACCCACGACAGTTGGCGCCCACCGTGGGGCTATCACACGATGGTTTCGAGTTCTTAAAGGCCAGCTTTGATGGACTTAAGGGATACGCTGTGGGCCGGATGATGAAGAGTCGTCGCGGCAAGCTCTACATCGACAACGCAGGATGGGGCCCCGAGGCCGATTCAATTGAATACGGGTACCGGGTCCCCTTTGGTGGGATTCACGTCTTCATTGGCAAGATTGGTGAACCGGGCCCTGAGCTGGACACGTGCACCGACATCATCGAGACGGCTCAGCGTGCAAGCCCTTCCCCGGTTCATCCCATGGCAAAGCATGTTTTCGTAGGAGTCATAGGAGTCATCCATGGAGCAGAATATGAGGACGGACCGGCATCCGATGGAGAAACAGTAGTCCGCTCCGATGACGAATCTTCTGGAGAAACCGAATTGCTCTATCAGTTGCACGATGGCCGGATTAGTGGAGGCTCCGAGGGCAACAATATTTTGGACTCCCCTGATCTGCCAAACCGGGCCGCTATCTTCATGGTCGGTACACAGTCAGCGCCCCACTCATCAACCGCCGCAGCAATGATCTCCGGTTCAGCAACAGCCACGCCGGCGGGGGCAAGGAGCTCTGCGCCACCTCCGGCTCAAGTTCTGTCTGACTTGTTCAATGCTTTGGCAACATTGATGGCTGTAGAGGTGGACGCAGCAGCCCGAGATCAGCACAACACGGAGATCGCAAAGGTGAAAGATCAGATAACTCAGGCTAAAGCGGACCTAGTGGCAGAGAACGCTAGGATGGCTACAGAACAGGCCTAGTTGGAAGCTCAGGCCTACCGGCTTAGGCTGGATCAGAATGCTTCAGAGGAAGTCATGAGAAGAAGATACCGATCGCATCTCCCGCCGAGTTATGAGCCAATAAATCTCTTCAATACGCCAGGAGTAGGAACTAGTAACCAGCCAATATTAAACCGGACGGAGGCGCCACGGACAGGAGCGCCGGTTCAGCCGCGCATGATGGACCCGCGAACAACGTTGTGCCACAGTATGTTCCAACACCCCCCGGGCATTACTCCAACCCGTTGGATAATATTGTGGCCGCCGCTTCACAGTTGGCAGCCCTCCCAACCGACGGCAAATCACCAGTTGCGGTTGAGGCACGACGGGCCAGAGATCTCCTTCAAACAGCTCTAAACCAGCAGCAGGCATATTCGCACATTCGTGAGAGGAATCATTCCACCCCCCATCCAAGCCGGAGCTACAGCAGGCACGTTGAGGATGAACCGGCTGTGTCAAGCAGTGCACGTCGCCGTAACTCGCCACGAGGGCACAACCCGGCAGGGGGAGGTGCTAATGCGCAGGATGTGGTGGATCATGGTCACACACGTCGAGAGGCCGAGTTGGCAGCTCTGCACGGAGCCCGTCAACCCATGCCGGTTCACCCTACCACTTTGGTAGAGCCAGGTGTGGTATTCAGTTCCTTAGGGGTGCCGTGTCTCACCCCCGCTTTGCGTAATGTGCGACTGCCCAAGGATTTCAAAGGACCTCGTAAGGTACCCAATTACACCGCCGATCTGCAACCAGAGGCATGTGTTGAAAGTTACGAGATGGCAATGGAGATGTTGGATGTGGATGAAGCGGTATGTGCTAAATACTTCACCATGATGTTGCAAGGAACAACTCATACTTGGCTGAAGAGCTTACCAACTAACTCTGTCGGATCATGGGCCGAATTGAAGCACCTGTTTATCCAGAACTTCAAAGATACTTGTAAGCAGCCCATGTCAATTGTGGATCTGGCCGCTTGTGTCCAAGAGGATGGGGAGTCCATGACCCATTGGATAAAGCGGGTCTCAGCTATTTTGCATTCATCGGATCGTATCAATGCAGATACCGCAGTGCTAATGTTGGAGGGCAATTGCCGTTTTCTGCCGCTCAAACAGAAGTTAGGAAGGCTCAAACGTCACTGCAATGATATGTCAACGCTTATGGCCGCTTTGGTTAAATACGCCAATTCAGATAATACCAAAGACCCTGACTCAGAGGAGGACAAATCGGGGAAAGGGAAAAAGAACGGCAACACCAAGGGTCAGCAGCATAATCCGACAGGCCATGGGAACAATGGTAAGCGCAAGGCCGATAGCAGTTTGGACTTTGTGGCTAACACCAATGCTCAGGAGAATGGTCAGCGCCGTAAGGGCAAGCAGCCCCAGAGGGGCAGAGGTTCAGGCCCCAATTTGAAGCGCGTGTTAAATCAACCTTGTCCAAAGCATGGATCAAAGGAGAAGCCAGCATCGCATCTTTGGAAGGATTGTTATATCATGCGAGATTTCAAGAACTCCAATATGTTTCAGTACGATAATGGCCCGCCCGGCGGTTCAGGAGGTGGTTTCCACGGACCGGGTTACGGAGGCGGCAGCTCCGGTTCAGGATTTCAGGGCAATCAAACCGGACACAGCAATCAAGGGAACCAAGGCAACCAGGGAGGTTACAACCATCAGGGGAACCAGTAGCAGCAGCAGCAGTCGGGTTATCAGAGCAATCCTAAGCAGTTAAATAGTGGGCAATATCATGTCTTCACCACTAGCTTGTGTAAGCGTGATCAGAAGCTTCACAAGAGGGCAGTGAACTCTGTTGAACCGGCGGTGCCTCAGTATTTGCGCTGGTCTGAGCAACCCATTTTATGGAGTAGAGAGGATCACCCGCCCCGGGTTGACAATCCGGGTCATCTGGCCTTAGTGGTGGCCCCTCAAGTTGGGGGATATAAGTTCACCAAGGTACTCATGGATGGGGGAAGTAGTATCAACATTCTATATTATGATACCTTCCGTCGTATGGGGTTGACAGATAAGAATCTTAAACCGTCAAACACCGTTTTTCATGGTGTGGTGCCTGGTAAGTCTGCATATCCAGTGGGCAAGATAACCTTAGAGGTGGCTTTTGGAGATGATCATGATTCAAGATCAGAAACATTGACTTTTGAGGTGGTGAAAATTAGAAGTCCGTATCACGCTTTGTTTGGGCGACCGGCTTACGCTAAGTTCATGGCAAGGCCGTGTTATGTTTATCTATAGCTTAAGATGCCAGGTCATAAGGGGACCATCACAGTACACGGGAGCAGGAAGATCGCTTTGGAATGTGAGGAAGGTGATGCGGCTTATGCTGAGTCGGTTGTGCCACGGAGGAGCTGAAGTTTTATAAAGACTAAGTTGATCCGTCAGATATGACTTCTTTGAAAAAGCCAACTACGGAACACGATCTGGCATTGAAATTTAAATCGTCCACAGACACTAAGATGGTTGATTTTGTTCCTGGTGATTCATCCAAGCAGTTCAGCATCACCGCTAACCTGGATCCCAAATAGGAAAGCGAGCTCATCGAGTTCATCCATGAGAACCGGGACATCTTTGCATGGAAACCTTCTGACATGCCAGGTGTACCGAGGGAACTCGCTGAGCACACACTTAACATTGATCCTAAGTTTAAACCGGTCCAATAGTTTCTCCACCGCTTCAATGAAGAAAGGCGCAAGGCTATTGGTGAAGAAGTCGCTCGGTTGTTGGCCGCAGGGTTTATCGTGGAGGTCTTTCACCCAGAGTGGTTGGCTAATCTGGTGCTGGTTCTTAAGAAAAACGTCACTTGGCGTATGTGTGTAGATTACACAGACTTGAACAAGGCTTGCCCTGCAAATCCCTTTGCCCTCCCTCGTATTGATCAGATTATTGATGCTACAGAGGGTTGTGACCGTTTGTGTTTTTTGGACGCTTATTCTGGTTATCATCAGATCAAAATGGCAGTTAAGGACCAGGAGAAGACGGCTTTTATAACTCCTTTTGGAGCCTTCTACTATGTCTCCATGCCTTTTGGGCTCAAAAGTGCCGAGGCGACTTATCAACGCTATGTTCAGAATTGTCTTCATAAGCAGATTGGGCGCAATGTTCATGCATATGTAGAAGATATTGTGATAAATTCCAGGAAGGAGGAAACATTGATAGATGATTTGAGAGAAACCTTTGACAACCTCCAGGTTTACAAGATGATGCTCAATCCGAAAAAGTGTGTCCTTGGTGTCCTGGCAGGCAAACTCTTGGGTTTTCTGGTGTCAAACAGAGGCATTGAGGCTCATCCGGAAAAAATCTCAGCAATTACATCTTTGGCTAAACCGGCGTGTATCAATGACGTTCAATGTTTGGCCAGCCGGATTGCGGCTTTGAGCCTGTTTATCAGTCATCTTGGGGAGAAGGCTATCCCTCTATATCAGATGCTAAAGAAATCAGATGATTTTGTCTAGAGTGAGGCGGCTGATAAAGCATTTGAGGATCTGAAGAGGCAGTTAGCTGAACCGCCTGTGCTTGCAGCCCCGATCGATAAAGAGCCGTTATTTCTGTACGTGGCTGCTAATGCCCGAGCTGTTAGCGTGGCTATTGTGGTGGAGCGCAAGGAAGCTAGAAAGGAATATCTGGTTCAACGGCTGGTTTATTATATCAGTGAGGTACTCATTGAATCAAAGCAGAGGTATCCACATTGGCAGAAGCTGGTGTATGGAGTGTTTATGGCAAGACAGAAGCTCAAACATTATTTTCAAGGTCATCCTATCACAGTGGTCAGTTCAGCCCCTCTAGGAGATATCATTCAAAACAGAGAAGCAACTGACCGGATTGCTAAGTGGGCTATTGAGCTTGGGCCTCACGGGCTCAAATACACGCCTCGCACAACAATTAAATCCCAAGCGCTCGTGGATTTCATCAATGATTGGATAGAGTTGCATGCACCAGAGGAAAAGCCAGATAACACGTATTGGACTATTCACTTTGATGGATCCAGACAGTTGGAGGGCTCGGGGGCTAGAGTCATACTAACTTCCCCATGAGGTGGCAAGTTTTGTTATGTCCTCCGTTTAATGTTCCCTTGTACTAACAATGCAGCTGAGTATGAGGCCTTACTCCACGGTCTTCGGATGGCTAAGGAGACGAACTTAAGCCGGGTTAAGTGCTTTGGGGATTCAGATCTAGTGGCTCAACAGGTGTCTGGCACTTGGGATTCTAAAGACCCACTCATGGCTGCATATCGACGAGAGGTGGACACAGTGGCTGGTCACTTCAAGGGTTATCAGGTGGACCATATAGACCGGCAAAAGAACGAAGCGGCGGGCGCTTTAAGCCGACTTGGTTCTCAGGGTAAACCGGTCCCACCAAATGTCTTTCTTGACGTGCTGCATAATCCGTCGGTCAAGGTACCAACATAGGAGGAGTTGGCTATTCCTGATCCGGAGGCTCAATTGGTGGCAGGTTTGCTTGTCATACCGGATTGGACAATCCCATACCTGGCTTACATGAACCGGGGCGAGTTACCGGAGGATGAAACCTCGGCCCGACAGATAATCCGGCGTTCTAAGTCGATGACCATACTCAACGGAGAGTTACATCGTTACAGCGTCTCAGGGGCAATTCAGCGTTGTGTCTCTCCTCAAGAGGGTTGTGAGATTTTGTGAGAAATCCATGAAGGGGATTGTGGTCACCACGCCGGTTCAAAGTCTTTGGTAGCTAAAGCTTTTCGTGATGGTTTTTATTGGTAACAGCTCACACTGATGCGGAGGATTTAGTCAAAAGATATGACGGTTGTCAAAAATTCGCACGCCGTGCTCATATTCCGGCTCAGGAGTTAAGGATGATTCCAATAACTTGGCCGTTTGCAACTTGGGGGCTTGATATGGTTGGACCCTTCAAGCGATCCAAGGACAAAAAGATCCACTTATTAGTGGCAGTTGACAAATTCACCAAATGGGTGGAAGCAGAGCCAGTCAGTAAGTGTGATGCGGCCATGGTGGTTCAGTTCATCAAAAAGGTGATATTCCGTTTTGGCTTTCCACACGGTATTATAACTGATAATGGTACTAATCTGTCAAAGGGAGAGATGGAGGAATTTTGCCAATGTGAGCATATCCGGCTTGATATAGCATCGGTGGCTCACCCCCAATCTAATGGTCAAGCGGAGAGGGCAAATCAAGAAATTTTGAGAGGTATTAAACCCCGGCTTATGGTTCCTTTGAAGCGGACACCGGGTTGTTGGGTTGAGGAGTTACCTTCTGTGTTATGGAGCATCAACACCACACCTAACAGATCTACGGGTTACACGCCTTTCTTCATGGTTTATGGAGCGGAGGCAGTTCTTCCTAGTGACATACGTCACGACTCGCCCCGTGTGGCAGCTTATATTGAAGCTGATAATGAGACAGCACGCCAGCATTCCCTCGACCTGTTAGATGAGGAGCGTGATCTTGCAGCAGCACGTTCGGCGATTTATCAACAAGATCTCTGACGTTATCATAGCCGCCGGGTTAAGACCAGAACTTTTCAAGAGGGCGATCTGGTGCTCCGCCTCATCCAGGATCAGACTGATATGCACAAATTATCCCCACCTTGGGAAGGACCTTTTGTGGTCAGCAAGAATCTGCACAACGGGTCATACTACCTCATTGATGTTCAAGAGCACAAAGACTCACGTAAATCGGAGGAGGAGACCAAGCGGCCGTGGAATATAGCTCTTCTTCAGCCTTACTATACTTGAGCCACAGGCTCTTCGTATGTACATATTTATGACAATGTATATATTATATAATAAACCAAGCCTCGAGTAAAGCGGGGTCTCTATTCTTTTTACATCGTGTGTGAGCTTACAAGAGTTTCTACAGACAACGCGGAGTTTTGTTAAACCGGTGTCTGCGGCCGCACGGATATAAAGAAAATCACTAGAGGGCTTGGTCGTATCTGAACCATAGTTACACCTCTTGATCGGTTTGAAACCACAAAGTGATATCACTAGGGGGCTTGGTTGTTATCACACCATAGCTACACCTCTTGATAGGCGTTAAGCCAAAAGGAAATTATGTGGAGCCAAAGAGAGTCTGTTGCATTAAGCACAGCTCAAAAATAGGTAACCACCGAGCACAGCACACATGTTACCTGGGGGCTCTTTGCTTCTAAAAGAACAATGAGGTTTGAACCCTTGTAATAGGCTATCAAGCCAGGCTTGGAAGCCAGGTGTATTCACCTAAAACCCCGAGTTATCCTGCCTCTTTAAGTAAGTCACTCCGTCCAGGTAAACCTGGTATGACCCATCGAACGTTTGACAAGTCAATCCCATGGACCCTGAACTTGTCAAAGTTAAATCGGTGATTGGTTAAAGATTGAGGTCCATCTTAAGAAGGCTTTGCAAAATGGTTTAACTCAGCGGCCTGGCAGCCCATGAAGAGCCTCGATTTAGGGCCTGACAGCCCATGAAAAGCCTTGCATATTTCTTTTGTATTTGTTGTTTTAACATCTTTTGATAAGGGATTTATAAACATTTTTTCTGACAAACCGGTGTTCATTACAAACCGGCATGACTTTCAGCGTCGTTGTTAGTACATGATCAGATTCTAAACTAGTAGTGAATTGCTCCGGACTGGTCTTGACTAGATGTCACCAACCTCATACGGACAAATCAACGGCTTTTTAGCCAAAGATGATTTCTACATGAACCGGCAAGAGGGCCACGAGTTATTAACACTCTGGATTAATGTTTTTACCTCTACCATACAAGCAGTTGGTCAGCCAACGAGGTATATCACGGGTATTACTTATTTTATCGGATTACTACAAACTTTGGTTATCCATCCAAGTTGTGTATGGCTTTTGGGCATCATAACCTGTCTAGTGGTAAACCACTAGGAGGCTTTTTAGTTTTCATATGCAGGAACATAAAGGATTATGCATACATGAATTCCAAAAGTGGAGCAAGTTCTCACAATGTCAAAGCACCACAAAACATGCTCGATGGCATGACAGATAAAGGGGTTTTTTGCTATCTTATTACAAGAAGTTTCAAAACGGCTCTAATTGAATAATTGTTTCTAAGCAGTGGCACACAATAGCTGGTAAACCGGCGGCTGGTTTAAGATGCTTCGTCTGGACGACTTGATGGTTGAGGATCATTTGGTGCAATCACTTCTTCTTCATCCCTCCCCAGACGCTGGAAATCAACCGTTGACCAATCGATTCCGGTTAAAGCTTGAAACTCGGCTTCTTCATGGATAAGGCTGGAGGGATTAATGTCAGGAGCGTAAGTATGCTTACAGATTGGAGGCACAAGTTCTTCGACTTCATGGATTTCGGCAGGCTGTCTCTTCCCTTCAGTGTCGTAAGCCGGAAAAATGAGATAAATCTGTGTCTTCTGCCAGTTTGCTGGCTATTGGCCGCATCTCCTTTGCCAGCCTTCGGAGATCATCATTGTCAAAGATTGAACCGTGCTCCTTCACACCTGGATATCCTTTAATGATGCCATCCGCTTCAAGATCCGGAATCCATGCTTTGGCCAGGATTAGTGCGGTCAGCGCTCCTGCTCTTGCGACTGCCTTCTTCAGTTCAGTAATCCGGGCTGGTAGCATGGCCAGCTTCTCAAGGGTTTCTTTTATCAGTGTTGGTGCCGGTTTATTGTGGGCTGCAGTGCATATAGCACACTGGGATCCAGAGTAAAGCTGTTCTATTAAGGTGTAAGCCGCTTTAAGCTTCATCCGCATATCAGGGCCCAGATGAGTAATGTGAATGCCTGTCATGGTTTAATATCAGCTGAACTGGTAAACAATAAGATCTCATGAATTGGACAAACATCATAAGGAGATACTTACCAAATATAGCGGACGTCATGGCGTTGATTTGCCCCTTCAAACCAGTTAGTTCATCTACAACTGGCTTCAGGGCTGTTTCGGCATCTTCAGCTCTTTTGGTTAAACCGGCCTTTTCGGTTTCCCAGTCAGCACGTTCCTTGTTAAAAGACTCCTTTAGATTTTCCATAGCTGTCAGGGCTTTGGTCAGCTCCTCCTTGGCTTTCACAGCCTCTGCTTGTTGGGACTTCACGTTCTCTTGCAAATCAGCGGTTTAGGCATCTCTATTGCTTAGCTCGGCCTGTAACAGCGATGATATGTCAACAACATGATATGTATTTTCTAAGTACTAAGCGTATAACAAGTTATGCACTTCATACTTGGGGGATAATGCCTATTTACTCTATTATCAATACATCTTTTATAAGTCTCCAGAACAATGCAAGCATTATCCTTGACACTTGGGGGCTAATGTACATCTGTTCAAAACGAACGCATGGATTCAAGACCCGGATTACATTGGCAAAGTATTGGTTTTTGTTTTCACTAAGGACCTGACATTTTGAGGATCAGCAGGAGAGGATTAAAGTATTACAAAGTCCCGGTTTAAGATTCACATCATAAAACGGCCCTTGGGGGCTACTTGGGCTAGTGTTTCAACTTTGGAATCAAGAAATAAAGGGAGATGAAAATACCTCATAGCGTTCCTTCATTAACTTCACCAAACCGGCCTCATAATCTCGGTTTGAGTGCACATGGTTTAAAAAACCGTAATGGAGTTCTTCAGCGCTAAGATGAGCATAACTTGACAAATCAGTGCTCCATTTGCCCTTCTCCGTGGCAGCACTCTCTTGTTTGGCGCTATGTTTGGCCAAGATTACAGGATGGCCTGGAGAGTTGTGGCCCATGCCAGTAATGATAACGTCATCTCCTGGGCCTCCAGTAGCTTTTGTGGGTGATGGTGCAGTGCTAGTAACTCTCACCGGATTGGCCTGGATTGGAGATGCCAGTTCAGCATCAGGAACAACAATATCAGCTTTAGTTTGTTCATTAATATTCCGGTCTTGAGGGGGTGGCTCATCAAAGATAGCGTCAGGATGGGGACCCTCCGGTTCACAAGTTTGGTCCGGTTCATCTGTTTGCTCCTGTTCAAGAACCACCTGGTCTTCAGACGGATTGTTCACCCGAGCTTTTTTGCTGGGTCTGGCTTTGGCTCTGGAAACAAAAATAAAAAGGTGAAAATTTAGCATATTACTCAGAATATGTAAAACATTGGAAGAAAGGTTTTGAGTATTTACCCAGCTATAGTTTTGAGAGGAGGGAGTTGGGTTACTGTTGACTCACCAGAGGATGAGGGAGGTGTCACCTGATAATTGGAATCAGACGGATTAAGAGGTTGTCTGAAATAACCTGCCTTAGGATAAGAATTTTCAGAAGTGGGGGAGACCTCAGATCGGCGTTTCCGAACCGGGGTATCAGGTAAACCGGCCGAAGTGACCTATTGGCCGCTGTGCCGGGTTGTCCGGCGAGCTTCATGCTGTTGCGTCTTCAAAATAAATGTTGGATCCAAGTAAGCAAGAGGATGAGGAAAGCTTACTTTCCGGACCGCTTGACAGGTTTTTTGGGTTGGCATAGAGTCTGAATCGGAGGAAAGGGTAATTACCTCTACATCATTAGCCCGGCTGCCTTCTACGTCCTCTTGATAAAGATCATTGTTAATGAGGTGCATGAAAAGAGATCCAAGTGAGTCAAGTTCTACCTCAACTTCCGGATCATCTGCATCTTCATCAAGTTCCACGTTGATCTCGTCAGCTGTTTTCCGCTTTGAGGTACGCTTGACGGCTTTGGTTTTGGGACGGGATGGCTTTGCCGCTTTATCTGTGGATTTCTGCTTCCAGAAGGGATCATCACCCTGTTTATACACAAACAGAAGGAAGTTTACAAGTTGAACAATTTAAAGATATCAAAGATAAAAAGGAAGCATAGTGCTTTCAGCAGGCGGTTTATTTTGAGTATAGAAGGGGTTCAAGCCGGTTTGGCAACAGACTGATTCCGGTTCATTCAAAATTTTCTTGACGCTTTCAGTGACCTCTTCATCGGTTACCTGAATGTTGATGTGGCGTTGGGGGTATTCTAATTCACCTGTGTACTCACACATTAAATCGGGGCGACGGCTTAGTGGCAAGACGCTCCAAGATATCCAGCAACGCACAAAATCCACGCCTGTTAAACCGTTGGCCATAAAGGCCCGGAGCATGGCGAATTGAGGGGCATATTTGGCCCGTTCCACAGAACTTAAACGTTGCGGCATTGGATGAGTGTTGGAAAGCCGGTGATCACGGTAGCCTGGAAGAGGGTTCTCATCTTCAGGAGAGGTATCTATGCAGTAGAACCAAGTCTGGTTGCATTCCTTAGGGTGACTGTGCAGTTTGGCATGAGGGAATTCAACTTCCTTCCACTTTTGAACAGAGACACCACCAAGTTCAGTGTTGGGACCGTTTACAAATTCTGTATGCCGGTTCAGATGAAAAAAGTCCCAGAACAGCTCAGCAGTTGGTTCTTCTTGTAAGTACACTTCACAGAAGACATGGAAGTTGCATAGAATGGACACCGAGTTGGGTCCGATATCTTGAGGATGGAGTTGGAAACTGGCAAGCACATCTCGGAAAAACTTTGACCCAGGCGGTTTGAAACCACGGCCTATGTGGTCGACAAAGACCACTACCTCACCCTGCCTCGGGGTAGGAGGATTCTCTGTTCCTGGAACTCGCCATCGAATTTAAGTTTTCTTAGGCAAGGTGCTGATATTGACCATTCCGTTCAACTGTTCCTCGGTGACCCGGGAAGGAGCCCAGTTGCAAGCGAAAAACTGTTTGGCCATTGTGGAATGAAAAGCTGAAAAGAATGCCGGTTTACAAATCATTCATGGTGGAACACAAGATGCAATGGATTAAAAATATACATATATGTGAAATTGCATAAACCGGAGACTGATACAATAATGAATGACAAGGTCATATCAAGGGTATACGTGTGTTGTTAAATGGGACTGCTACAATGAATGTAAAGGGGGTTTGCCGATTTACCAGGGGACTAATGGTATGAGATAGATTGTTTTTACAAGGGTAAACCGCCTACATGGTAAAGAGGATACAGATCTAAGGCGAAAAGGGCTAAGTAAGGTAAAACAGATTTCACAGTTTGGCATGGGAATTTCGAATCTGCCATGCGTTGGGTAATCAAGATATATTCTGTTCTAATCTCAAGTGCTCAAAAGGTTCAGTAAGTTCATATGAGTTTGATATCAAGTAGATGCCTTTACAAGAAGAAAGGAGTTTAAGCTACAAAGGGCGCTGAAAACAATCAGATCTAACTGGCCATTGGTGTTACTAAAGGAGGAACAACTTCAGGTTATGAAGAACACCGAACCCTAATGGCGGATCTAGGGTGAGGAGAAGAGGAACTTACTAGTGCAGGAAGAAGCAGCGGAGGATCACCGCGTGTCTCTGGTAACGGCCAGGTTGATGCAGCGGCCTTCGTCGAAGCAGAGGTGAAGCTCAGGGGCAGAGATGTCGCGAGGAGGAAGAAGAAGTGAAGGAGACGAAGGGGAAAAAGGAGAAGGACCTATGGTCCTATTTATAAGGCGAAGCGATAAAGCGATAAGTGCGGGAATCGAGGAGCTCAAAAATGGATAGTTAATAATGGTGTCGCCTCGATGATTGGATACACATTAATGAAGGTAATCTTCAGCTTCAACAAATAGATGACGTCAGGGCGGTTTATCATGATCCTGGAGTATGACATCATGGCGTTTTACAAGATCAAGGTGCAGATGCAAAGGAGGAGTTTTTCTAAGTGTTGAAGATTGACACGAACAAGTTCAAACCAATCTGGGGCCTAATGTTGGGGATATTACTGCTGGGCGTAAACCGTCCAGGAGTAGCCAGATTAACTTTATGAAGATTAGAAGCCCATGAAGACGTAAGAATGATGGCGCTTTATGAAGGCCCAAGGCCCAAAGGTGACTTAAGGCCTGTAGATGTAAACCGACCTTATTATGTAACTTGCATTGTAAGATAGGAAGTATAGAGACCGAACCGGACACGTTTATGATCCGGCTTCGGGACTCTGTAAACTGACGGGCGTCAACCTATGTATATAAAGGGACGACCCGACAACGGTTTAGGGACGATACACAACAACTCAAGAGCCAGTCAAAGCGGATTCGCTCCCTGGTCATCGAAACCCTAGCAATATCAATCACAACTAGACGTAGGCTTTTATCTTCATCGAAGGGGCCGAACTAGTATAAACTCCCCGTGTCCCCTTGTCCGGTTTAACCCCTTTAAGCTAACCCGTTGCGATGGCTCCATGACTAAGTCCTTTCATGAGGACATCTACCGTGACAAACCCACGACAACTCCCCTTGTGTCGAATCGATAAATTTGGGTTGAATACTCTACCCTCGAAAACTGTTGCGATCCCCTATACCTGTGGGTTATCAAGACTATTTTCTGGCGCCGTTGCCGGGGAGCATAGCTATATTCTTTGAGTCACTTGGGATTTATATCTGCTGATCACTATGAAGAACTTGAAAGATAAAAGAACCAATATTTTTCTCTCAACTACGAGGGGAGGTAAGGAACTGCCATCTAGCTCTGCACTTGATTCACATTCTGTTTTGAGTGAACTTGCGACCCCTACTCCTGCTATTCATTCTGATATGTCGCATGTTATTGATGATGCCACTTCTACTTTGCGTGATGCTTATTATTAAACTACTTCTATGCTTGATAATACTGTGCCACTAGGTGAATTTCTTGATGAACAACTTGCTAGGGCTAGAGAGAATGAAATTATTGAAACTGATAATATTGATGAAAGTGATGATGAAGATTCTCCCCCTAGATATGAATTGCGTGTTGTTCCTGAGGGTTATGTTATGGATGAAGAAACTGCTAGAGACTTTTTAGCTTGTAATGATAGATATGATCTTAAGAAATTATTAGCTAAGCTTAAAGAAAAATCTTTGAATGCTAGAATGAAATATGACCCTGCTTTTGCTACTTCACCTATCTGTATTTCCGATAAGGATTATGATTTATCTGTCGACCCCGAGTTAATTACTTTTGTTGAATCTGATCCTTTCTATGGCTATGAATCTGAAACTGTTCTGGCACATCTTAATAAATTAAATGATATAGCCACCCTGTTCACTAATGATGAGAAAACTCGCTATCACTTTATCCTTAAGTTGTTTCCATTCTAATTAAAGGGTGATGCTAAAACATGGTTTAATTCTCTTGATCCTGGTTGTGTGCGTAGTCCCGAGGATATGATTTATTACTTCTCTGCTAAATATTTCCCCGCTCATAAGAAACAAGCCGCCTTAAGGGAAATATATAATTTTGTGCAAATTGAAGAAGAGAGTCTCCCACAAGCTTGGGGGAGGCTTCTCCAATTACTTAATTCTTTGCCTGATCATCCTCTCAAGAAAAATGAAATGCTTGATATCTTTTATAATGGACTAACTGATGCTTCCAGACACCACCTGGATAGTTGTGCTGGTTGTGTATTCAGGGAAAGAACTATTGATCAAGCTGAATTGCTATTGGATAATATGTTGAGTAATGAAAATGATTGGACACTTCCTGAACCAACTCCTAAGCCAACTCCGAAGAAAAGGGGTGTTCTATTTCTCACTCCTGAAGATATGCAAGAGGCAAAGAAATCTATGAAAGAAAAACGTATTAAAGCTAAAGATATTAAGAATTTACCACCTATTGAAGAAATACATGGTCTTGATAACCCAACACAGGTAGTAAAGGTAAATTCTCTCTATAGATTTGATGAAGGTGACATCCCTCGTTATAAGCCTGCTAGCTAATGCTTAGATGAGTTTGATAATTTTATTGTTAAATAAGAAAAGTTCAATGCTTATGTTGGTAGGCAATTGAAACGCAATGATGATATGCTTGAACACTTGAGTGATTATATGTCTAGAGTTAAAAGTGAACTTAAACTTATCAAGTAAACATGCTTCTATGGTTACCACTCAAGTAGAACAAGTACTTAAAGCTCAAAATGATTTGGTCAATGAATTAAATAATAAGGAAAATGATAATGTTGTTAGAGTTGTGACTAGAGGGGGTAAAATGACTCAGGAACCTTTGTATCCTGAGGGCCACCCTAAGAGAGTTGAGCAAGATTTTCAGAGAACTAATGTTGATGCACCTATTCCTTCTAAAAGGAAGAAAGGGAAAAATGATAGGGCTTTGCATGCTTCTAGTGAACCTGTTGTTGACACACCTGAGAATCCCAATGATATTTCTATCTCTGATGCTGAAACACAATCTGGTAATGAACATCAACCTAGTGATAATGTTAATAATGATGTTCATGTTGATGCTCAACCTAGCAATGACAATGATGTAGAGATTGAACCTGCTGTTGATCTTGATAACCCACAATTAAAGAATCAACGTTATGATAAGAGAGACTTTGTTGCTAGGAAGCACGGTAAAGAAAGAGAACCATGGGTTCAGAAACCCATGCCTTTTCCTCCTAAACCATCCAAGAAAAAGGATGATGAGGATTTTGAGCACTTTGCTGAAATGATTAGACCTATCTTTTTGCATATGCGTTTGACTGATATGCTTAAAATGAATCCTTATGCTAAGTATATGAAAGATATTGTCACAAATAAAAGAAAGATAATGGAAGCTGAAATTTCCACCATGCTTGCTAATTATACTTTTAAGGGTGGAATACCAAAGAAACTTGGAGATCCAAGAGTACCAACTATACCATGCTCCATTAAAAGAAACTATGTTAAAACTGCTTTATGTGATCTTGGAGCCGGTGTTAGTGTTATGCCTCTCTCTCTTTATATCGTAGACTTGATTTGAATAAGTTGACACCTACTGAAATATCTTTACAAATGGCCGATAACTCAACTATTATACTTGTCGGTATTTGTGAGGATGTGCCTGTTGTGGTTGCAGACGTTACTATTTTAGTGGACTTTGTTATTCTTTATATTCCCGAGGATGATAGTATGTCTATTATTCTTGGTAGACCCTTTTTAATACTACAAGGGCTTTTATTGATTGCAACAAAGGCAATGTCACTTTTCATGTTAATGGTAATGAGCATACGGTACACTTTCCGAGGAAACAACCTCAAGTCCACAGTATTAATTCTACTGGAAAAAATTCAACTATTATTATTGGAGGTTTTGAATTTCCTCTTCCTACTGTCAAGAAGAAATATGATATTCTTATTGTTGGGGACGTGCATATCCCCGTTGAGGTTACCTAATGTTATTCAAAATTTCTCCGGTTTCATGCGATTCGGAATGAGTTTGTTAACAAGACTTGATCAGCCTTGTTAGTGGATTCCTTTTGATGAGCATGAGATGGATGAAGTTGGAAAGCACAACTCTCTGCACCCTCCTTTTACTTTCTGTTGTTTAGATTAAATAAAGTAAAAAATAGTATTTTTTGTCTGTTTTCTGAATTGTCCTTGCAATAAAAAAATACCCCGAAAATAAAAGTTCTCCAAATGTCCTGAAAATTTAATATGATTTTTTAAGAATATATAAGAATTATTGGCACTGAGAACACACCAGGGGGCCTCACCATGTGCCCACGAGGGTGGAGGGCGCGCCCCCTGCCTTGTGGACCCCACGTGGCCCCCTCCACTTATTCTTGCACCCACACACTTCGTCTTCCTCCATAAAAAATCACCCACCAGCTCAAACCCGAGTTCTAGCTCATCTTGTGCCATTTTCTATCTCCTTGCTCAAAGCTCCGTTCACAAATCTGCTTTGGAGGATTGTTCTTCGGTATGTGACTCCTCCAATGGTCCAATTAGTTTTTGTTCTAGTGCTTTATTTATTGCAAATTTTTGCTGCTTAGGTGACCCTGTTCTTGAGCTTGCATGTCACATTTATGTGGTCAAAAGTAGTTTTAATGCATGATATAGCATCTAGCACTTGTAGGAGTAGTTGCTATCAATTTTGTTGAGTTTGGTTCACTTTCATTTTGAGTCACTAATAATTTCAGAAATTTTTCATAGGAAGAAACATGTTTAGGAAAATGTACCAAGGTGGTTCCTCAAGGAAGCAAAGACCCATGCACGCGATACATGAGCCGGACTATGAACTACCAAGAGAAGCTCAAGTGCGGCCTTGTGAATGGCTGTCAGAAGATTTTATGGTCCAAGCAGGAATTAAGGAGGAATTTGACGCATATGTGCGTAATGCTGTACTTGAGGGCTTCGTGTCATATAAGTGCCCCCAATATTATCACCTAACTGATTCCTTTGTGAGAAGGTTTAAATTTACATCATCACACAATTCTCACACTATCCTATTTGATCTCTATGATAAATCTTATACCATGGACTTAGAAGATTTTAATACTGCTTGTAAACTCCCGCAGTGGGGTAGTGTTAGTGAACCTCGCAAATCTGAATTTAAAGAATTTCTTGCTAGTATCACTGTGGGGGAATCTAGAGAAATAACACAAGCTACCATAGGAAGCATTCATTTTCCTGCCATACATTATTTTGCTCTCTTCGTGGGTAGATGCATTAACGGTAAAGATGAGGCTTGCCACATGTGCGTTCCAGATCTTAGTGTCCTCAAGAGTGCGGTATTGGGTGATAAACAATACAACTTGGGGGCTATTGTTGCACGTAGGTTGCATCTAAATAGTTTAATTGGAGACTTGTTTGGTGGAATTTATGCAACTCGTGTAGCTAATTTCTTGAGATACCCATACATGAGAATGATATTGAATTGCCTCCTGCTTATCTAGATTATAATGCTATGGTTCGTCATCATTTTTTTGAGAGGAACGATCAGTTCCTCTAGTACCGACTAATCTTTGAAAGACAACGCATCGTCCATGTTGCTCTCCCTGCTCCTACTTTCTTTGACTTTCAGAAAGAGGGAGATATGTTATAACTAGTGAGGAGGCAAACAAGTACGAGAGGAGGACGGAGGCAGCTCGCCTCCAGGCTGCAGCTCTTCAGGCAGTAGCTGCTGCATCTCAATACGACCCTAGCTTCAACTTCAGATATCCACCAGGCCAGCCATGGGCATAGACCAACTTAGGCCAAAAGCCTAAGCTTGGGGGAGTACGTATTTCTCACCGACATTACATTCATGTTCACACACTCATGCCACTTGTCGGTGCTCATACTTTTCCATTGTATTATCCATGCTAGTATATTTTATTTTTAAGCTTTCTTCTTGTGTGCTTGAAAAACCTTAATAAAAACCAAAAAATAGTTGTAGTTTTAGCTAGTTTAGTTTCCATGCTTGTAGTAGTTATAATTAAAAAGAAAACCTAAAAAAGATTTCTCGTTCTTCTTTTGCTTATTGGGAGCTTTCCCGTGTAAATAATTTTATTTCTTTCCTTTGGGGGTCAGGAGGAGAAGACCATAATGAAAATGTTGAGTGGCTCTCATATGCATGTGATCTAACAAAGAGCCCATATTACCTTGTCTTCTTCCTTGAATTGAATGCTTGCAGATTCCAGCTTAGTCCATTGCACGCGCACTATTATTTTTATCCACACCGTTCAGTTGTGCAAGTGAAAGGCAATAATGACGATATATGATGGACTGATTGAGATGAGAGAAGCTGGTATGAACTCGACCTCTCTTGTTTTTTGTAAATATGATTAGTTCTTCGTTCCTGATTCATCCTATTAGGAATGAAACATGTTTGTAATGACAATTAGAGATTATAGTTGCTCATGCCATGCTTAAGTAGCTAGGAGTTTATAATGGTTTACCTTGCATGCCAACATGCCATTAAAATGGTTGTGATGTGGTATGATAGGGTGGTATCCTCCTTTGAAGGATTCGAGTGGCTTGACTTGGCACATGTTCATGCATGTAGTTGAAATAAATCAACATAGCCTCCATGATATTTATGTTCATGGTGAATTATATCCTACTCATGCTTGCATTCAATGTTGATTAATTTTAATGCATGTTCATGACTGTTGGCGCTCTCTAGCTGGTCGCTTCCCAGTCTCTTTCTAGCCTTCACTTGTACTAAGCGGGAATACTATTTGTGCATCCAACTCCAACCCCAAAAGTTATTCCGTATGAGTCCACCATAACTTCCTATATGCGGTATCTACCTGCCATTCCAAGTAAATTTGTATGTGCCAAACTCTAAACCTTCACATGAAATTCTGTTATGTATGATCGAATAGCTCATGTATCAACCAGGGTTGTCTGTATCTTCCATGCTAGGCGGGTTATTCTCAAGAGGAGTGGACTCCGCTCCTCACTCACGAGAAAATGGCTGGTCACCAGGGTGCCCAGTCCCATGCTCAAACCAAATCAAAATAATTACAAACAAAACTCCCCCAGGATTGTTGTTAGTTGGAGGCACCCGTTGTTTCGGGCAAGCAATGGATTGATGCTTGTTGGTGGTGGGGGAGTATAAACTTTACCATTCTCCTTGGGAACCGCCTATAATGTGTGTAGCATGGAAGATATTGAGATCTCTCGGTTGTTATGTTGACAACGAAAGTATACTGCTCAAAACATTATCCATCTCTATTTCAAAACCGAGCTCTGGCACCTCTACAAATCCCCGCTTCCCTCTGCGAAGGGCCTATCTATTTACTTTTATGTCGAGTCATCATCCTCTTATTAAAAAGCACCAGTTGGAGAGCACCGCTGTCATTTGCATGTATTATTATTAGTTTACATTGAGTATGACTGTGACTGGATCTCTTTTACCATGAATTACAATTTCTAGTCAGCCCTTGATCTTCAGAGGTGTTCTGCATTTATGTTTTGCGGTCTCAGAAAGGGCCAGCGAGATACCATCTTGTTATATCATATTATGATTGTTTTGAGAAAGTGTTGTCATCCGAGATTTATTATTATTGCTCGCTAGTTGATTATGCCATTGATATGAGTAAACATGAGACCTAAATGTTATTGTGAATATGGATAGTTCATAATCTTTGCTGAAAACTTCAATGCTGGCTTTACATATTTACAACAATAAGAGCAAACAGAGTTTGTAAAAGTTTTTCTTTTTCACTTTCAGTTTATCAACTGAATTGCTTTAGGACAAGCAAAGGTTTAAGCTTGGGGGAGTTGATACGTCTCCAACGTATCTACTTTTCCAAACACTTTTGCCCTTGTTTTGGAATCTAACTTGCATGATTTGAATGGAACTAATCCGGACTGACGCTGTTTTTCAGCAAATTGCCATGGTGTTATTTTTGTGCAGAAATAAAAGTTCTCGGCATGACCTAAAAATCAACGGAGAATATTTTTGGAATATATAAAAGATACTGGCGAAAGAATCAAGGCCAAGGGGACCACACCCTGTCCACGAGGGTGGGGGCGCGCCTACCCCCTGGGCGCGCCCCCTGCCTTGTGGGCCACCTGGTGCTCCACCAACCTCAACTCCAATTCTATATATTCACGTTCAGGGAGAAAAAATCAGAGAGAAGGATTCATCGTGTTTTACGATACGGAGCCGCCACCAAGCCCTAATCTCTCTCGGGAGGGCTGATCTGGAGTCCGTTCAGGGCTCCGGAGAGGGGAATCCGTCGCCATCGTCATCATCAACCTTCCTCCATCACCAATTTCATGATGCTCGCCGCCGTGCGTGAGTAATTCCATCGTACGCTTGCTGGACGGTGATGGGTTGGATGAGATTTATCATGTAATCAAGTTAGTTTTGTTAGGGTTTGATCCCTAGTATCCATTATGTTCTGAGATTGATGTTGCTATGACTTTGCTATGCTTAATGCTTGTCACTAGGGCCCGAGTGCCATGATTTCAGATCTGAACCTATTATGTTTTCATGAATATATGTGAGTTCTTGATCTTATTTTGCAAGTCTATAGTCACCTATTATGTGTTATGATCCGTTAACCCCGAAGTGATAATAACCGGGATACTTACCGATGATAACCGTAGTTTGAGGAGTTCATCTATTCACTAAGTGTTAATGCTTTGTTCTGGTACTCTATTAAAAGGAGGCCTTAATATCCCTTAGTTTCCGATAGGACCCCGCTGCCACGGGAGGGTAGGAAAAAAGATGTTATGCAAGTTCTTTTCCATAAGCACGTATGACTATATTCGGAATACATGCCTACATTACATTGATGAACTGGAGCTAGTTCTGTGTCACCCTATGTTATAACTGTTGCATGAGGAATCGCATACAACATAATTATCCATCACTGATCCATTGCCTACAAGCTTTTCACATATTGATCTCGCCTATTTACTTTTCCGTTGCTACTGTTACAATCACTACAAAACCAAAACTATTACTTTTGCTACCATTACCGCTGCTATCATATTACTTTGCTACCAAATACTTTGCTGCAGATATTAAGTCTTTCAGGTGCGGTTGAATTGTCAACTCAACTCTTATTACTTGAGTATATTCTTTGGCTCCCCTTGTGCCGAATCAATAAATTTGGGTTGAATACTCTACCCTCGAAAATTGTTGCGATCCCCTATACTTGTGGGTTATCAGGGCTTCGCTCAGTCTGCTTTTTGCGGACTGAACCTTTTCAATCACCATACCCATAAGGGTACGATGTTCTTCCACAATGGTGGCGTTCTGAAGCGCTTTCACGAGAGTGTCCGGCGCCTCCGCATTGGCAGAGGACGTCGGTGTTGTAGGCGCACCCCCTTCTCGCGAAGAGGGTTGCTCCTCTGTCTCCGGAACCGTGTGGATTTCCGGAATGACATTTGGTTGGGGGCCAAACTAGACATGGCCCTGTCTCTAGTCTCCATCGGGGATGGTTCCCCCATGTTCTTGGAAACCTCCAGCACCACTCCTGTCCCGGAAGGGTCCTTTGGGAGGACACCTCAATGTTGTCTACTGCAGGGGGAGGAAGCTGGTGGAGGCGAATCGCTCTCCATCATGTTCGGATCCAGCGAATTCCCGGAAGAGGAGGATCGCTGGGGAAGGACCTTAACCGGACTGCAACATACAATTTAAATGCATTACAACTATAAACCAGAAGAGCCAGACATATATATATATATATATATATACCTTCGAGTACTTACGATCCGGCCAGGGGAGCCACTCGTCGACGTCTGATTCAGAGTCATCCGTAAGGGACATTCTCCCTTTCTTGGACGCCTCCGCCTCTAGATCGGTGGAGGCTGCCCTTTTCTTCTTTTCCCCCTTGGGGGGGGGGAGTTTCTCTCTTCCTCGTCCTCTTCCTCTTCGTCAGGGGAGGAGAGGGTTCCGGTGTCCTCGGACACTACGTCCGAAGCACCCTTACGGCAGAGGCCGCTCTTTGCCTCCTTGACCTTCTTTTTTGGCGGTTGGTACAGCGCCGGGACTAGCATCTTTGTCAACAGAGGAATAGCTTCGTCTTCGGGCAGCGGAGCCGGGAAGTGAATCTGTTCCGCTTTCTTGGTCCAACCATGCAAAAGAAAATGGAGAGTTTAGTGTGCTCCTTGGACTCGCAAAGTAATGTTACCAAAGAACTTACGGCGGTCGCAGCATGGCTGCTGTCGTAGCCGAGGTCTTCGGTTGTCTCCGGCCACGACTTCTAGTTCTTGAAGAGCAGCTTCCACATGTCTTCGTGCTTCGTGCCGAAGAACCGCTGGAGGGTCCAAGGACCAGCCAGGTTGAACTCCCACATGGGCTCTTGACGCGCCTGACAGGAGAGTATCCGGCGGAAGAGCATCACTTGTATCACACTGGCGAGGCTGGTATTTTTATCTACCATGCTCTTGATGCGCTTCTCCAGCATTGTTACCTCATCAGTTGATGCCCAGTCAAGGCCCTTGTTGAGCCAGGATGTTAGCCACATTGGGGGCCCAGACTTGAACTCCGTGGGAGCAGCCCATGTGGAGTCGCGGGGCTCTATGACATAGAACTATCCCTGCTGCCATCCCTTCATGGTCTCCAAGAAGGTGCCCTTGGGCCAAGTGTGAAAGGATCGAGAAGAGGTGTCTAGGTTGCAGTTTTTATTTTCTTCAAGTTAAGGTAGAGTTTTTGCACAAGTTTAAACATCCACAATACATATCAAGCAAGCATGACAAGAGTATATGAGCAACGGAAAGTAAAGCATGCGATTTGCAAGAATGTAAATGGATGGGATTGGAGTGTGCAAACGCAATTGGAGACCCGGATATTTTGGCGTGGTTTTGATAGGTGGTGCTATCATACATCCACATTGATGGAGACTTCAACCCACAAAGGGTAACGGTTGCGTGAGTCCACAGAGGGCTCCACCCACGAAGGGTCCACGAAGAAGCAACCTTGTCTATCCCACCATGACCATCGCCCACCAAGGAGTTGCATCACTAGGGTAGATCTTCACGAAGTAGGCGATCTCCTTGCCCATACAAACTCCTTGGTTCAACTCCACAATCCTGTCAGAGGCTCCCAAGTTAAACCTAACCAATCTAGACTCTCCAAAAGGTAATAGACGGTGTGTTGATGATGAACTCCTTGCTCTTGTGCTTCAAATGATAGTCTCCCCAACACTCAACTCTCTCTCACCGATTTGGATTTGGTGGAAAGATGATTTTAGTGAAAAGCAAGTTGGAGAAGGCTAGAGATCAATATTTATATGGTTGGAGTGGATTATCTTGACCTCAACACATGAGTAGGTGGTTCTCCCTCAAAAAATGTATGCTAGAAGTGTAGGCATGTTCTGATGGCTCTCCTCACGAATGAAGAGTGGGTGGAGGGGTATTTATAGCCTCAACACAAAATCTAACCGTTACACACAAATCACCAAACTCGGTGGGACCGAATTAGACAACTCGGTCAGACCGATTTAGTTCAAAATGTGACCGTTAGGCATTTCGATGGGACCGATATGATCAACTCGGTGGAACCGATGTGATAGGGTTAGGGTAAAACCTCATCTTGGTTTGACCGATTACACAAACTCGGTGAGACCGATTTTGGTAATAAGCAAAACATAGAGTTGGTCAAGCAAAATCGGTGGGACCGATTGCATATCTCGGTGGGACCGAAATTATTGCAATAGGTAACAGAGAGTTTGCAAGCCCATCTCGGTGAGACCGAGATCCCATCGGTGAAACCGAATTGATTAGGGTTTGTGGTAGTGGCTATGTCAAGTGAACTCGGTGACGCCGGATGGAAAATTTTGGTGGGGCCGAGTTTGACTTTTGGTTTGGGATATATGTGGATATGGGAAAGTGGTTGAGGGTTTTGGAGCATATCACTAAGCATCTTGAGCAAGCAAGCCATTAAGCAACACCTCCTCCCCTTTTAATAGTATTGGCTTTCCTAGGGACTCAATGTGATCTTGGATCACTAAAAGTGAAATGTAGAGTCTTGAGCTTTTGAGCTTGAGCCAATCCTTTGTCCTTAGCATCTTGAAAGAGTTCCATATCCTCTTGTCCACGCCACTCCATTTGTTGAACTTGTCTGAAATATACTAGATGAAAACATTAGTCCAACAAGAGATATGTTGACATTAATTACCAAAACCACCCAAGGAGCACTTGTGCTTTCAATCTCCCCCTTTTTGGTAATTGATGACAACATACATCAAAGCTTTAGATAAAGATATAGAGAATAACAAGTAAAGCTTTGGAAAGACATGTAACATGCATGGGCTCCCCCTACACGTATGCATCCATGTCAATATGGAATGTAAGAGCATGTGAATGCATAATCATGACAGAGAAAGCAATGTGTTACATGTATCTTGGCTATATGCATCAGGGCAAATGATATGAATATATGAAGTGTAACTTCATGTTCATGATTCCTTCTTGCAAACAATATGTACATCAGCAAGAAATCTCCATGCACATGAGTGTGATGCATATACTTACCTTGTGGTCTTGAGCTGGCTTAGGAAGGGATGAACCTGAGTAAACAAGGTTAGATAACACAAATACATCTACTAGACAGAGCAAACCAAAGAGCCACAAGAGGTACCAAGATTCAGATGACATGTAGAGAATGAGTATTAGATACTCCCATTGGATATAGACATGTCCCCAAAGGTAAAAGATATGCAATGAATTCAAAATTTCCTTCCCTAGCAGTCTTTCTCCCCCTGAATCGAGAACATAGGGAAACAAAATCAGAGCAGAACAAATCATACACATAAACATAACATAGACATGTCTTTCCCCTCTTAAATACATGTGACTTCTCTCCTCTGGAACACCAAGCATCTGGGGCCTTTGATGTGATTACCTCTCTCTCCCTTTTTCTCTCTCCCCCCCTTTTGAAGAGAATAAGCTTTGATGTGATCTATCTCTCCCCCTTTGACATCAATTTCCAAGAAGGTATCTTTTGTAGTGTGAGTCAAAATAGGTTTGGTCCTTGAGTCACAGAGCAAAGTAGCATATAGATTGTGATGCTGGAAGAGGACAAGAATCATCGAGTGGAGCTGGAACAAAAGTGCAGGAGCAAGTGGCAAATTGTTTTCTCTGTAGTGAAATCAGTGACACCGAGTTATATTTTTCGGTTGCACCAAAATGGTTCGGCTTGACCGAAAGAGACGAATCGGTATGACCGAGTTCCAGACAGAGAGAACATTTGTAGCCTCATCTCACTAGGCAAATAAGATCTCACAAAGATTTGCAAGGAATTAACTGAAGGATTTGCAATGAATTGAATGCTAGGAATGCAGAACAAAGACAAAGAAAAAGAAAAAGAAAAAGAAAAAGAAAATAAATCTAGATGAAGGGAAACAAATATGCAAGAGGCAAATGCAAGAATACATAGAAACACTAGAGAACTTCATCTAGAATTGGTCGGCGACAGAGTCACCTATGTTAGAGCATATTGACTGAGGAGTCAAGTGAGAACACTTGATCGTAGGCCATACTCATCGTTTAAGCTCAAAATGGGGTTACCATTTATCGTTTAAGCTTTTGATGTATTCGCATCTTGTTGAGTTGCTTCGACCCATGACTCGGGGTAAAGATTCTCTAAGATGGAATAGCATACCTTGGGTGGTGGTGTTGAACTTGATCATGTAGTTGAACTTGCATGGCGTGCTCAAGGTTGATGTAGTGCATGAATTGTTGGGAGCACCACTTAGAGTTGAGTTCATCTACCTACATGGGTTAGTCTTGCAAGGAAGAGCACTTGTGTGTCCAATTTGACAATCATGAATTTGATACCAAATGAAATTTGATATATAGAATTTGTCAAAGGATATACTGAGGGGTTTCATGCTTCCTTGTCTTCAACCACCATTGTGTAGAGACTTGGTGATGTAGAGATTGCTCAAGAGAAGAAATCTCATGGATTTAGATTCATCCAAGTACCTACAAGGGTTAGATAGCATGCAAGGGTACAAATGTATCCAAGACATATGATCATCATCATAAGAGAAGAAATCAAGGATTAGTCAAATACTTATGCCTTGCATGTATCCAAATGGAGTTTCTACTCCAAGTTTGAAGCATCAATGATGTTCAATTCACCTCTCAAACAATAAAAGACTTTCTCAGCAAGCAGTTTGGTGAATATATCCGCCAATTGCTTATCGGTACGAACATGCTTAAGATCAATATCACCTTTAGCAACGTGATCTCGAATGAAATGATGACGAACTTCAATATGCTTGGTTTGAGAATGTTGCATGAGATTATGAGCAATCTTGATAGCACTTTCATTGTCATAAAGCAATGGAACATGTTTCACATAGACCCCATAATCTTTAAGAGTTTGGGTCATCCAAAGTAATTGAGCACAACATGAACCGGCGGCAATGTATTCCGCCTTGGCGGTGGATAAGGATACCGAGTTTTGTTTCTTGGAGGACCAAGATACAAGAGATCTACCAATAAATTGACCAGTACCCGAAGTGGACTTTCTATCAACCTTTTCTCTGGCATAGTCCAAATCGGAGTAGCCAACAAGATCAAAAGAAGACCTCTTAAGATACCAAATGCCAAAATTTTGTGTATGTATTAGGTATCTCACTATCCTTTTCACAGCCTTAAGATGACATTCTTTGGGGGCCGCTTGATACCATGCACACATGCACACAGTTAGCATGATATCGGGATGGGATGCACATAGATATAACAATGAACCAATCATAGATCGGAGTTTTCATACCTTTGCTTTCTTGCGTGTTGAACTTCTTGAATAAGTCCTTGGTATACTTTGTTTGGGAAACAAAAGTACCCTCCTTAGTTTGCTTGATTTGCAAACCAAGGACGAACTTGAGTTCACTCATCATAGACATCTCAAACTTCTCTGACATTAGCTTTCCAAACTTTTCACCAAAATGAGGGTTAGTCGAACCAAATATGATATCATCAACATAAATTTGGCACACCAATAATTCACCATTAACCCTTTTAGTAAAAAGAGTAGAATCTATTTTTCCAATCTCAAAGCCTTTTTCAATAAGGAACTTGGTTCATCATTTATACCACGCTCTAGGAGCTTGTTTAAGACCATAAAGAGCTTTGTGAAGTTTGGCGACCGAATATTGTACCCGTGTCCGGATGGGACTCTCCTTGGCGTGGAAGGCAAGCTTGGCGACCGAATATGTAGATTCCTTTCTTTGTAACCGACCTTATGTAACCCTATATCCTCCCGGTGCTATATAAACCGGAGGACTTAGTCCTGATAGGGGACTCATGATCATAGCCATACACGCTAGACCTCTAGGGTTTAGCCACTACGATCTCGAGGTAGATCAACTCTTGTAAAACTCATATTCATCAATATCAATCAAGCAGGACGTAGGGTATTACCTCCATAGAGAGGGCCCAAACCTGGGTAAACATCGTGTCCCTTGTCTCCTATTACCATCGACCTTAGACGCACAGCTCGGGACCCCCTACCCGAGATCCGCCAGTTTTGACACCGACATTGGTGCTTTCATTGAGAGTTCCACTGTGCTGTCACCAAAAGGTTTAATGGCCCCTTCAATCGTCAATAATGACGTTGTCCAGGGAGAAACTTTCCTCCCCGGACATATCTTCGTATTTGGCGGCTTCGCACTGTGGGCCAACTTGTTTGGCCATCTGGAGCAGATCGAAAGCTACGCCCCTGGCCGTCAGGTCAGATTTGGGAGCTTGAACTACGTTGCGGACATCCATGGAGACTTGATCTTCACCGGATTCGAGACCGCGGTAGCTGCTCCCGCTCACCCCGATGATCATGACCTAAATCTGTCATCTGGCCGCATCCAGGAGATTGCTCCTGTAACCGCTCTGGCCCTAGGTCCGGAGCAAGCTACACCATCCAAGGATGGGAGGATGAACCCCACCACGGAGGCCACAAATTCCATGGCGTCGGAGCCGCACATACACTTAACGCCTCACGACGTTTTTGTCAGCGGAGCTCCGAACTCGTATCCAGTCGAAAGTCCCAAACCACGTGAGCCCACGGACGCCGAGCTTGATCATTTGTCGATCTTCAAATTTAGCACCGCAGACGTCTTCCAGCACTTGCCTTTGGGCGATGTGCTAAACTCATTAAAAAACCTGTCCTTGGTGGAGGACTCATAGCCGAACTATATCCCGCTCGAACTAGGGGCTGACGGTGGAGAATTTTGCTTCCCACCCACCACCCACTTCATAGCCATGGTCGAGGATTTGACCGACGAACTTGATTACGACTCCGAGGACATCGACGGTATGGACGACGATGCCGGAGAAGAACAGGTCCAGAACCCGCCGTTCACCAGACGCTGGACGGCCACTTCCTCATATGATGTATACATGGTGGATGCACCAAAGGAGAACAACGGCGATGACAAAGAAGATCTAGCTGAGGATAAACCCTCCGAAATACAATCCAAGCGTCGGCATCAGCGGCGCTGCTCTAAGTCACGCCGCATCAAAGACAGCAACACTGGCACAGGAGAAGACAACACTCCGGAGGGTGCCGAAGACAATGAAGACCCCGTTCAAACAGCTAATGAACAAGATGAACGGGAAGATGGGAAGGCTAGCCCTGGTAAGAAGGCCACGCACGGAGACTCGGAAGACGGAAGTTATCTTCCGCTCTCCGAGGATGAGGTGAGCCTCGGTACCGATGATTTCATCGTGCTTGAGGAATCTCCTAAGCAGGAGCACTTCAAGCGCCAGCTAATTGCCACTACAAGGAGCCTGAAAAAGAAGCAGCAGCAGCTTTAAGCTGACTAAGATCTGCTCAATGATAAATGGACCGATGTCCTAGCAGTCGAAGAGTATGGCCTCAAGCGCGCAACCAAAAGCTACCCAAAGCGCAAATTGCTTCCTCAGTTCGACGAGGAGGCGCTGAAATACATACCTCCATTGTACAAAGCGGCTAACCGACCACCATGTGGTTGGGACAAAATGGCAACTCACGCTGAACACTAGCCAACCCCGCCTCACCGCACAGGTAAAGGTAAATTAGCCCACGGCCATATATATGACCTCCGGCAAAGCCTGAACAATAAAGCAGGACACACTAGGTCAATCTACGGATCGCGAGGACGTGCCTCGACACGCGACGACGGCCACCTATTCGGACGTGACAAATTTATTCATGCGCAGGCTGAAAACCGCAGACAGACTCCATCAGAGCTACATCGTGATACAACCCGATACAGGCGCCGCACACCCTCATTGCTTCACCGATGAGGTCTTGTATCATGAATTCCCAGAAGGGTTCAAACCCGTGAATATAGAATCATATGATGGAACCACGGACCCCGCGGTGTGGATCAAAGACCTTATTCTCCACATTCATATGGCCCGCGGCGATGACCTCCATGCCATCAATCACCTCCCTTTAGAACTCAAGGGGCCAGCTCGGCACTGGCTCAACAGTCTGCCTGCAAATTCTATTGGCAGCTGGGAGGACTTGGAAGAGGCCTTCCTTGATAACTTCCAAAGTACATATGTTCGACCTCCGGACGCTGATGACTTAAGGCATATAGTTCAACAGCCCAGAGAGTCCGCCAGGAAATTCTGGACTAGGTTCTTAACTAAAAAGAACCAAATCGTCGGTTGTCTGGATGCCGAAGCCCTAGCAGCCTTCAAACACAACATCCACGACGAATGGCTCGCTCTCCACCTCGGCCAAGAAAATCCAAAATCCATGGCAGCCCTCACGGCACTCATGACCCGCTTTTTGTTGGGGATCGTAGCAGAAATTTAAAATTTTCTATACATCACCAAGATCAATCTATGGAGTAATCTAGCAACGAGGGGAAGGAGAGTGCATACATACCCTTGTAGATCTCTAAGCGGAAGCATTGCAAGAACACGGATGAAGGAGTCGTACTCGCAGCAATTCCGATCACGGTTGATTCCGATCTAAGCGCCGAACCACGGCGCCTCCGCGTTCAACACACGTGCAGCCTGGTGACGTCTCCCACGCCTTGATCCAGCAAGGGGAGAAGGAGAGGTTGGGAAGACTCCGTCCAGCAGCAGCACGACAGCGTGGTGGTGGTGGAGGAGCGTGGAACTCCAGCAGGGCTTCGCCAAGCACTACGAGAGACGAGGAGGGAGAGAGGTAGGGCTGCGCCAAGAGGGAGAGGATCTCGTGTGTCTTGCAGCCCCCAATACCTCAAGTATATATAGGGGAAGGGGAGGGGCTGCGCCCCCATCTAGGGTTCCCTCCCTAGGGGTGGCGGCCGCCCCAAAACCCATCTAGGGTTGCGGCCAAGGGGGGAGAGAGGGGGGCGCACCTAGGGTGGGCCTTAAGGCCCATCTGGACCTAGGGTTTGCCCCCTCCCACTCTCCCTTGCGCCTTGGGCCTTGGTGGGGGGCGCACCAGCCCACCTGGGGCTGGTCCCCTCCCACACTTGGCCCACGCAGCCTTCTAGGGCTGGTGGCCCCACCTGGTGGACCCCCGGGACCCTCCCGGTGGTCCCGGTACGTTACCGATAGCACCCGAAACTTTTCCGGTGACCAAAACGGGACTTCCCATATATAAATCTTTACCTCCGGACCATTCCGGAACTCCTCGTGACGTCTGGGATCTCATCCGGGACTCCGAACAACATTCGGTAACCGCGTACATACTTTCCCTATAACCCTAGCGTCATTGAACCTTAAGTGTGTAGACCGTACGGGCTCGGGAGTCATGCAGACCATGGCCGAGACAACTCTCCGGTCAATAACCAACAGCGGGATCTGGATACCCATGTTGGTTCCCACATGCTCCACGATGTTCTCATCGGATGAACCACGATGTCAAGGATTCAATCAATCCCGTATACAATTCCCTTTGTCTATCGGTACGATACTTGCCCGAGATTCGATCGTCGGTATCCCGATACCTTATTCAATCTCATTACCGGCAAGTCTCTTTACTTGTTCCGTAACACATCATCCCGTGATCAACTCCTTGGTCACATTGTGCACATTATGATGATGTCCTACCGAGTGGGCCCAGAGATACCTCTCCGTTACACGGAGTGACAAATCCCAGTCTCGATTCGTGCCAACCCAACAGACACTTTCGGAGATACCCGTAGTGCACCTTTATAGCCACCCAGTTACGTTGTGATGTTTGGCACACCCAAAGCAGTCCTACGGTCCGGGAGTTGCACAATCTCATGGTCTAAGGAAATGATACTTGACATTTGAAAAGCTTTAGCATACGAACTAGACGATCTTGTGCTAGGCTTAGGATTGGGTCTTGTCCATCACATCATTCTCCTAATGATGTGATCCCGTTATCAACGACATCCAATGTCCATGGTCAGGAAACCTTAACCATCTATTGATCAACGAGCTAGTCAACCAGAGGCTTACTAGGGACATGGTGTTGTCTATGTATCCACACATGTATCTGAGTTTCCTATCAATACAATTCTAGCATGGATAATAAACGATTATCATTATGAAGGAAATATAATAATAACCAATTTATTATTGCCTCTAGGGCATATTTCCAACAGTCTCCCACTTGCACTAGAGTCAATAATCTAGTTCACATCGCCATGTGATTAACACTCACAGGTCACATCGCCATGTGACCAACATCTAAAGAGTTTACTAGTCTCAATAATCTAGTTCACATCACTATGTGATTAACACTCAATGAGTTCTGGGTTTGATCATGTTATGCTTGTGAGAGAGGTTGTAGTCAACGGGTCTGCAATATTCAGATCCCTATGTATTTCACAAAACTTTATGTCATATCGTAGATGCTGCTACCACGTTCCACTTGGAGCTATTCCAAATTTTTGCTCCATTATACGTATCCGGTATCTCTACTCAGAGCTATCCGGATAGGTGTTAAGCTTGCATCGACATAACTCTTTATGTCGAACTCTTTATCACCTCCATAACCGAGAAACATTTCCTTATTCCTCTAAGGATAATTTTGACCGCTATTTGGTGATCCACTCCTAGATCACCTTTGTACCCTCTTGCCAGACACATGGCAAGGCACACATCTGGTGCGGTACATGGCATACCATATAGAGCCTATGACAAAAGCATAGGGGGCGACCTTCGTCCTTCCTCTTTCTTCTGCCGTGGTCAATCTTTGAGTCTTACTCAACTTCACACCTTACAACTCAGGTAAGAACCCCTTCTTTGACTGATCTATTTTGAACTCCTTCAAAAACATGTCAAGGTGTGCGTTCTTTGAAAGTATCATCAGGCGTCTATCTCTATAGATCTTGATGCCCAATATGTAAGCAGCTTTATCCAGGTCTTCCTTTGAAAAACACTCTTCAAACAACCGTTTATGCTTTCCAGAAATTCTACATTATTTCAAATCATCAATGTGCCATCCACATATACTTATCAGAAATGTTGTAGTGCTCCCACTCACTTTCTTGTAAATACAAGTTTCTAGCAAACATTGTATAAACCTAAAAGCTTTGATCACTCCATCAAAGCATATATTCCAACTCCAAGATGCTTGCTCTAGTCCATAGAAGGATTGCTGGAGCCAGCATACCTTTTAGCATCCTTAGGATCGACAAAACCTTTTATTGTATCACATACAACTTTTTCTTACGAAAACTGGTAAGAAAACTTGTTTTGACATCCATCTGTCAGATTTCATAATCGGAAAATACAGCCAATGCTAACATGATTCCGACGGACTTAAGCATCGCTACGGGTGAGAAATTCTCATCTTAGTCAACTCCTTGAACTTGTGAGAAGACTCTTTCCCACAAGTCGAGCTTCATAGACGGTAACATTACCGCCCACGTCCGTCTTCTTCTTAAAGATCCATTTATCTCAATGGTCGCCGATCATCGGGCAAGTCCACCAAAGTCCATACTTTGTTCTGATACATGGATCCTATCTCGGATTTCATGGCTTCTAACCATTTGTCGGAATACGGGCCCACCATCGCTTCTCCATAGCTCGTAGGTTCTTTGTTGTCTAACAACATGATATCTAAGACAGGATTACCGTACCACTCAGGAGTAGTACATATCCTTGTCGACCTACGAGGTTTGATAGCAACTTGATCTGAAGCTTCATGATCACTATCATTAACTTCCTATTCAACAGACGTAGGCGCCACAGAAAACATCTTTCTGTGTTGCATCACTCTCTGGTTGAAGTAAAGGTTCGAAAACCTCATCAAGATCTATCTTCCTCCCACTCAATTCTTTCGAGAGAAACTCCTTCTCGAGAAAGGACCCGTTCTTAGCGACAAACAGTTTGCCCTCGGATCTAAGATAGAAGGTATACCCAACTGTTACCTTTGGGTATCCTATGAAGATGTGTTTGTCCGCTTTTGGGTTCGAGCTTCTCCAGCTGAAGCCTTAAGCATCGCAGCCCCAAACATTAAGAAACGACAACTTTGGTTTCCTGCCAAACCATGTTCATACAACGTTGTCTCAACGGACTTAGATGGTGTCCCATCTAAAGTGAATGCAGCTGTCTCTAACGCATATCCTCAAAATGAAAACCTTAGATCGGTAAGAGACATCATAGATCCCACCATATCTCATAAGGTTCGATTACGACGTCCGGACACACCATTACTCTATGGTGTTCCAGGTGGCTTCAACTGTGAAACAATTCCACAATGTCTTAAGTGATTGCCAAACTCATCACTCTGAAATTCTCATCGATCAGATCGTAGGAATTTGATCTTCTTGTTATGATGGTTCTTAACTTCACTCTGAAATCGCTTGAACTTTTCAAATGTTTCAGACTTGTGCTTCATTAAGTAAATATACTTATATCTACTCAAATCGTCAGTGAAGATGAGAAAATAGCGATATCCACCGCACGCTTCAATTCTCATTGGATCACACGCATCAACATGTATGATTTCCAACGAGTCACTTGCCCGTTTCATTGTACCTGAAAACGGGGTCTTAGTCATCCTGCCCATGAGGCATGGCTCGCATGTGTCAAGTGATTCAAAATCAAGTGACTCCAAACATCCATCGACACAGAGTTTCTTCATGCATCTTACGCTAAAATGACCTAAGAGACAGTGCCACAAGAAAGTGGTACTATCTACATCTTTTGGCGTGAACATGTGTATTACCACGACCGCAATTCACTTAACCATTCACATAGGGTGCATGACCATGAAAGGTATTATTCATGTAAACAGAATAACCATTATTCTCTAACTTAAATGAATAACCGTATTGCAATGAATATGATCTAATCATATTCATGCTCAACGTAGACACCTGATAACATTTATCTAGGTTCAATACTAATCCCGAAGGTAGATGGAGCGTGCGATGGTGATCTTATCAACTTTGGAAACACTTCCAACACACATCGTCACCTCGCCCTTAACCAGTCTCCGTTTAGTCCGTAGCTTTTGCTTCAAGTCACCAATAATAGCAACTGAACCGGTATCCAATACCCTGGTGCTACCAGGAGTACTAGTGAGGTACACATTAATAACACGTATATACTTTGTTGAAGTTGCCAACCTTCTTATCTACCATGCATTTGGGGTAATTCCGCTACCAGTGACCGTTCCCCTTACAATAGAAGCACTTAGTCTCGGGTTTGGGTTCAACCTTGGGTTCCTTCACTGGAGCAACAACTGGTTTGCCATCCATGAAGTTTCCCTTCTAGCCCTTGCCCTTCTTGAAACCAGTGGTCTTGTTAAACCATCAACACTTGATGCTCCTTCTTGATTTCTACCTTTTGCAGTCTTAAGTTCTGCGAACAGCTCCGGGATCAACTCCATCCCTTGCATGTCATAGTTCATCACGAAGATCTAGTAGCTTAGTGATAGTGGCTAGAGAACTCTATCAATCACTATCTTATCTGGAAGTTTAACTCCCACTTGATTTAAGTGATTGTAGCACCCAGACATTCTGAGCACATGCTCACTAGCTGAGCTATTCTCCTCCATCTTGTTGGCAAAAGAACTTGTCAGAGGTCTCATACCTATCAACACGGGCATGAGCCTGAAATCCCAATTTCAGCTCTTGGAACATCTCATATGTCTTATGGCGTTCAAAACGTCATTGGAATCCCGATTCTAAGCCGTAAATTATGGTGCACTAAACTATCAAGTAGTCATCAGGATGTGTCTGTTAGGTGTTCACAACATCCACAGACGACGCCGGAGGGGTTGGCACACCGAGCGGTGCATCAGAGACATAAGCCTTATGTGTAGCAGCGAGGACACTCCTCAGGCAACGGACCTAGTCCGCGTTAATGCTTACAATACCTTTCAATTAGTATTTTCTCTAGGAACATATTAAAACAGGGAGCTAAAGCGTGAGCTATTTATCCACAACATATTTGCAAAGAAAATTTAGACTATGTTCATGATAATTAAGTTCATGTAATCAAATTATTTAATGAACTCCCACTCAGATAGACATCCCTCTAGTCATCTAAGTGAAACATGATACGAGTCAACCAGGCCGTGTCCGATCATCACGTGAGACGGACTAGTCAACATCGGTGAACATCTTCATGTTGATCGTATCTTCTATACGACTCATGCTCGACCTTTCGGTCTTCTGTGTTCCGAGTCCATGTCTTTACATGCTAGGCTCGTCAAGTCAACCTAAGTGTATTGCGTGTATAAATCTGGCTTACACCCGTTGTATTCGAACGTTAGAATCTATCACACCCGATCATCACGTGGTGCTTTGAAACAACGAACCTTCGCAACGGTACACAGTTAGGGGGAACACTTTCTTGAAATTATTGCGAGGGATCATCTTATTTAAGCTACCGTCGTTCTAAGCAAATAATATGTAAAACATGATAAACATCACATGCAATCAAATAGTGACATGATATGGCCAATATAATTTTGCTCCTTATGATCTCCATCTTTGGGGCTGCATGATCATCGTTGTCACCGGCATGACACCATGATCTCCATCATCATGATCTCCATCATTGTGTCTTCTTGAAGTTGTCTCGTCATCTATTACTTCTACTACTATGGCTAACGCTTTAGCAATAAAGTAAAGTAATTACATGACGTTTATGTTGACACACAAGTCATAAATAAATTAAGACAACTCCAATGGCTCCTGCCGGTTGTCATACTCATCGACATCCAAGTCGTGATTCCTATTACAAGAACATGATCAATCTCATACATCACATATATCATTCATCACATCCTTTTGGCCATATCACATCACACGGCACATGCTGCAAAAACAAGTTAGACGTCCTCTAATTGTTGTTGCAAGTTTTTACGTGGCTGTTATAGGTTTCTAGCAAGAACGTTTCTTACCTACGCCAAAACCACAACGTGATATGCCAATTTCTATTTACCCTTCATAAGGACCCTTTTCATTGAATCCGATCCGACTAAAGTGGGAGAGACAGTATCCCCTAGCCACCTTATGTAACTAGTGCATGTTAGTCAGTGGAACCAGTCTCACGTAAGCATACTTGTAAGGTCGGTCCAGGCTGCTTCATCCCACGATGCCGCCGAATCAAGAGAATACTAGTAACGGCAAGTAAATTGACAAAATCGTTTCCCACAACAACTTGTGTTCTACTCGTGCATAGAAACTACGCATAAACCTGGCTCTGATACCACTGTTGGGGATCGTAGCAGAAATTTAATATTTTCTACGCATCACCAAGATCAATCTATGGAGTAATCTAGCAACGAGGGGAAGGAGAGTGCATCTACATACCCTTTTAGATCGCTAAGCGGAAGCGTTGCAAGAACACGGATGAAGGAGTCATACTCGCAGCGATTCAAATCGCGGTTGATTCCGATCTAAGCGCCGAACCACGGCGCCTCCGCGTTCAACACACGTGCAGCCCGGTGACGTCTCCCACGTCCTGATCCAGCAAGGGGAGAAGGAGAGGTTGGTAAGACTCCGTCCAGTAGCAGCACGACGGCGTGGTGGTGGTGGAGGAGCGCAGAACTCCAGCAGGGCTTCGCCAAGCACTACGAGAGACGAGGAGGGAGAGAGGTAGGGCTGCGCCAAGAGGGAGAGGATCTCGTGTGTCTTGCAGCCCCCAATACCTCAAGTATATATAGGGGAAGGGGAGGGGCTGCGCCCCCATCTAGGGTTCCCTCCCTAGGGGTGGCGGCAGCCTCAAAACCAATCTAGGGTTGCGGCCAAGGGGGGAGAGAGGGGGGCGCACCTAGGGTGGGCCTTAAGGCCCATCTGGACCTAGGGTTTGCCCCCTCCCACTCTCCCTTGCGCCTTGGGCCTTGGTGGGGGCGCACCAGCCCACCTAGGGCAGGTCCCCTCCCACACTTGGCCCACCCAGCCTTCTAGGGCTGGTGGCCCCACCTGGTGGACCCCCGGGACCCTCTCGGTGGTCCCGGTACCTTACCGATAGCACCCGAAACTTTTCTGATGACCAAAACGGGACTTCCCATATATAAATCTTTACCTCCGGACCATTCCGAAACTCCTCGTGATGTCCGGGATCTCATCCGGGACTCCGAACAACATTCGGTAACCACGTACATACTTTCCCTATAACCCTAGCGTCATCGAAACTTAAGTGTGTAGACCCTACGGGCTCGGGAGTCATGCAGACATGGCCGAGACAACTCTCCGGTCAATAACCAACAGTGGGATCTGGATACCCATGTTGGTTCCCACATGCTCCATGATGATTTCATCGGATGAACCATGATGTCAAGGATTCAATCAATCCCGTATACAATTCCCTTTGTCTATCGGTACGATACTTGCCCGAGATTCGATCGTCGGTATCCCGATACCTTGTTCAATCTCGTTACCGGCAAGTCTCTTTACTCATTCCATAACACATCATCCCGTGATCAACTCCTTGGTCACATTGTGCACATTATGAGGATGTCCTACCAAGTGGGCCTAGAGATACCTCTCCGTTACACAGAGTGACAAATCCCAGTCTCGATTCGTGCCAACCCAACAGACACTTTCAGAGATACCCGTAGTGCACCTTTATAGCCACCCAGATACGTTGTGACGTTTGGCACACCCAAAGCACTCCTACGGTATCCGGGAGTTTCACAATCTCATGGTCTAAGGAAATGATACTTGACATTAGAAAAGCTTTAGCATACGAACTACACGATCTTGTGCTAGGCTTAGGATTGGGTCTTGTCCATCACATCATTCTCCTAATGATGTGATCCCGTTATCAACGACATCCAATGTCCATGGTCAGGAAACCGTAACCATCTATTGATCAACGAGCTAGTCAACTAGAGGCTTACTATGGACATGGTGTTGTCTATGTATCCACACATGTATCTGAGTTTCCTATCAATACAATTCTAGCATGGATAATAAACGATTATCATGAACAAGGAAATATAATAATAACCAATTTATTATTGCCTCTAGGGCATATTTCCAAAACTTTTGTGCGGGCGAGGACAGTTGGTTGGCCCATAGCAAAAGCAATGCGAGCGACCAGCACCCCTGAAGCCAAAACTAGCAAAGACAACTCTCGACGCAACGGATATAAACGTCGAAACAACAACGATAACACCGAGGACACGGCAGTCAATGCCGGATTCAGGGGCTCTAAGTCCGGTCAGCGGAAGAAGCCATTCCAAAAGAACAATTCAGGCCCATCCAGCTTGGACCGCATACTTGATCGTCCGTGCCAGATTCATGGCACCCTAGAAAAGCCACCTAATCATACAAATAGAGATTGCTGGGTTTTTAAACAGGCCGGCAAATTAAACACCGAGAACAGGGAAAAGGGATCACAAAGTGAGGACGATGACGAAGAGCCCCAGCAACCAGACACATGGGGACAGAAGAAGTTTTCCCCCTGGGTCAAAACGGTGAACATGATATACGCTACCCACATCCCCAAGAGGGAGCGCAAGCGTGCGCTCAGGGACGTCTACATGATAGAGCGAGTCGCCCCAAAATTTAATCCATGGTCGTTATGCCCGATCACCTTTGATCGACGGGATCGTCCGACTGGCCAGTATCCGTCACGGTGGCTCAGCCGCACTTGTCCTAGACCCAATAATTGATGGGTTCCACTTGACTCGCGTCCTTATGGACGGAGGTAGCAGCCTCAATCTGCTCTATCAGGATACAGTGCGAAAAAGGGGCATTAACCCATCTCGGATCAAGCCCACTAGGAATACCTTCAAAGGAGTCATACTAGGTGTAGAGGCCCGCCGTACGGGCTCAATCACACTAGAGGTTATCTTCGGATCTCCGGACAACTTCCGAAGCAAGGAGCTAATCTTCGATATCGCCCCCTTTCGCAGAGGCTATCACGCATTGCTCAGACGAACACTATGCTTATCTCAAGGTCAAGATGCCCGGTCCACGTGGCATCATAACAGTCAACGGAAATACGGAACGCTCCCTCCATACAGAAGAGCACACAGCTGCCTTAGCAGCAGTAGTATAGAGCGACCTTCTCAAGAAGAACCTTAATTCGGCTGCCGAGCCCACGAACACCGTTAAGAGGGTCCAAACTACTCTACTGCAGGAGAGCTTGGCTCGTCAGGAGCTCGACTAGAAATCCGGCCTCTGTCGCAGTTCCGATCAAGTGGTGGCACTCGTGCTGCACGTACATAACTATGCACTCAAAATCCCATGGGCATTGACGGAGGAATCGCTAGCTTCTAGTTCGTAGTACGGCTCAACCAACACCGCATACACACATACTTTTACCTTTACTTATTTCCTTTTCAGGTCCCAATCCCATAGGCACCATCTGGTGGTCTGGTCATCGGTCCTTTTAAAGGATAAACACACCAAGATGGCGAGAAATGCGGACATATGGGGGACTTTTTAGGTGAGTCCGTTAACGATAACTTTGCCTGTTTTTTAGGACCCACATGCAGCTCTCCCTTGGTTTCGGCATGTCAAATAGCCTGTTGCTTATCACACTACCTGTACCAATGCGCTTTGACATATTAATTAAATTACAATGAGAACAGTTTGCAGCTAGAGCTGTAGGACTCCAGCTTTTTACCTTCGTATCTTTTCTGTTTTCTTTCCTTTTTCAGCTCCCCTGTGTATAATCCTACTAGGTAGCATCTGTACACTTCGGTACATTTTCATGTTCGCCAGGGGCTGCACAACACCCCACACTATGGCAACAAAAGTCCGAACACTTTTTATAAGTATAGTTCGGCACCCCGAATTTAGCATTATATGCATTGGCTCTGAATCATGTCTTTAGTCCATAGTTGGGTTGCCCGGCTCCTGTGCTTGCTACCTTACATTCCACTATATCGGCTAAGGTAGTAAAGGGAGAACTACTACTATTGTGCCTTGGTTTATCCAAAGGAGCACCTTAGTAGAGAAAGCCAAAAACTAACTGTCATGATGTGGAGAAAACCGGTCAGCTGTTCGGAGGTTGCAAATCGTTGGAGATATCTTCCACATTACGCGAAGGACTGGTACTTCCCGATCAGATGCCTATAGCACCCTAGTTCAGATACTAGTGGCTACGCCCATGTTTTTATTGTCGCACTCCTATGGCTAAGTGAGGGCATTACAACCGCATAGTCTGGTTGCCAAGTTCGTTGTGCTAAACAACTCCTTCAAGGACCATCTAGTTGGATCAAGATTATTTAGATTCCATCCGAACACCCCCGTACTACCTACGTGGGGGCAGAAGCCAACGAATGGTTAACCCTCAGATTTCATACAACATGGCCGCACAGGAAGTAAAAATTTAAAAACATAACAAGCATTATATTGCATAAACAACTTGTTTTATACAAGGCAGAGGGAGCTCGAGTACATTCATTCAAGGATAATGTCTTTCGGCACAGTGATCCGCAACAATGCGGGACCCCTCCAGGACACCATCAAAATACAACTCGGGTTGGCGGTGCTCCTTGCCCTCAGGTGGCCCCTCGGTCATCACTTTCTTGGCATCCATCTTCGCCCAGTGCGTTTTGACGTGGGCAAAGGCCATCCGTGCGCCTTCGATACAGACCGACCACTTTATAACTTCACGCCGGGGGCAGGCATCAACAAGCCGCTTCACAAGTCCGAAGTAGCTGGTAGGTATCGGCGCGGCAGGCCATAGTCGGACTATCAGCTCCTTCATGACTAACTCGGCCGCCTTGTGAAGCTCGACCAGCTGTTTCAGCTGATCGATGAAGGACACCGTATGTTCGGGTCCAAGATATTGGGACCAGAACAGCTTTTCCGTCGAACTCCCTTCCTCGGCTCGATAGAACTCAGCGGCAAATCCGTAAGTAAAAGGAACGCTTCCTTGACAAACTTGCTTTGCATAATGAAAGCCTTACCCGCCGCGATCTTCCGGGCCGCCTGGATTTCCTGAAGGGTGCTCTGGGCTTCGGCTCGAGCCTCCTGCACGCTGTGGAGGGCCTTCGCAAGTTCGGACGCTTGCGTCTTAGAATCACGCTCCAAGGACTCGCACTTCTTGACGGCCTCGTGGAGCTCTTGCTGAACCTCGCCGACCCTGGCCTCGTGCTTCTCGCATGCGGTGCGTTCCTTGGCCGCTCTGTCCTCGGCCTTCTCTAATGCCTTCTTGAGGGCCGCCACCTTGGTCGTGGCCCCTAATAAAGTTCATGGCACTTTAGTCTGCACAAACAATTCATCCTTCCTAAACATACACGCAGGTTACTGCATACCTTTGTTGTCCTCCAGCTGCTTCTTTACGAGGCCGAGCTCTTTCTCCGCCCGCTCCAGGTTCGGCTTCAGTCTGGAGACCTCCGCAGTATGAGCGGCAGCAGCCAGCAGCGACGCCTGCTTATTCAAAAAGACATATTAAGTTAGACTCCTGCGAAAATTATTTTGATCCCCTGTTCGGATTTTCCTTTCCGAACACCGAACATAGCATCAGGGGCTACTGTCCACATTGTGATATTTTTTCTACAATTTTTACCTCAAAGCCTGCTAAAAGGCTACTACAGGCCTCGGTCAGTCCGCTCTTAGCGGACTGAACCTTTTCGATCACCGTACCCATAAGGCCATGGTGCTCATCCACAATGGAGGCGCCTCGCAGCGCCTCTAGTAGATTACCCGGTGCCTCTGTTTGGACAGAGGTCACCGGTGGAACAGGCACACCTCCTCCTTTCGGGGAAGGCCGTTCGCTGGATTCCGGATCCGTATAGATCTCCGGAATGGTATCTGGCTGTGGGCCGATGGGAACTTGGCCTCCATTGCCAGTCCCCATGGGGGATTTCTCCCCCAAGTGTCCGGCAGCGGAGGAGTCATCCTGGGGCGCCGCCTTAACGATTTTTGGAACCTCCCCCTGGTCTAGGAAGGTCCTCTGGGACGCAGCCTCGTTATCACCCTTGGGTGAGGCAGAGTGAGCGGGCGGCGGAGACATGCTAGCCATCTCCTTTGAGTCTAGCGAACCCTCTGTCGAGGATTGCGGGGAACCGTCACGGGCCAGACTATAATGGCACAGTTTAAGCACATTAATATTATAAACTGGAAAGGCCAGGTATTCGGAGGTGTGTAGGGTTTTTGGTACTTACGAGGCAGCCCGAGGCTTAGTCCGGGGCATTCGCTCCGGACTGCTTTCGGCATCCCATGCGGAGTTATCCGCAAGGGAGCCCTTCCCCATCTTGGGCGCCTTCGCCTCCAAATTCATGGAGGCCTCTCTTTTCTTCTTTCCCCCCTCCGGGGGAAGCCATCTTCTTCTTCCTCCTCGCCATCGTCTTCAGTGACCGAAGAGCCAGTCTCGTCTTCGGACAACATGTCCGAAGCGCCCTTTCGACGAAGGCCACTCCTGCTCCCTTTGGCCGTCTTCTTGCCTTCTTCTCCGGCACATCATAAGGTGCCGGAAATAGCATCTTCGTTAGGAGTGGGGTTTCCTCATCTTCGGGAAGTGGACCTGGACAATTAATCCGCCCCGCCATGTCGATCCAGGCCTGAAAATTGATAGGAAGGATTAGACTCCTCCCCAAAATATGCCAGTAAAGGCTATACCTTGAATACATGAAAGAACTTACCAGATTGGCCTGGCGCTTTAAGCCGAGCCCACGATCTTCGGTCGTGGGCGGTGGCTTCTCTCTGGACTTAAAGAGAACTTTCCAGATATCTTCGTGCGTTGTGCCGAAGAGCTCTAGTAGTGTCTGGTGCTTGGCCAGATCGAACTCCCACAAATAGCAAATCCGACGTTGGCATGGAAGGATCCGACGAATGAGCATAACCTGGATCACGTTTATGAGTTTGATCCTCCTTGTTATCATGTTCTGAACGCACGTCTGGAGCCCAGTCAGCTTGCTCTAAGAGCCCCATGCAAGGCCCTTCTCTTGCCAGGAGGTGAGCCGCATCGGAGCTCCTGATCGAAATTCGGGGGCCACCGCCCAGTTTGTGTCGCGCAGCTTGGTGATGTAGAACCACCCCGACTGCCATCCCTTCACCGTCTCCACAAAGGAGCCTTCGGGCCATGTAACATTGGGCATCTTGCCCACCATGGCACCTCCGCACTCTTCCTATTGGCCTCTCACCACCTTCGGCTTTACATTGAAAGTCTTCAGCCATAGGCCAAAGTGAGGCGGGATACGGAGGAAGGCCTCGCAAATGATTATAAATGCCAAGATGTTGAGGACAAAGTTGGGGCCTAGATCATGGAAGTCTAGCCCGTAGTTAAACATTAGTCCGCGGACAAACGGGTGGAGAGGGAATCGCAGCCCCCGGACGAAGTGTGCAAGGAATACAACCCTCTCATGGGGCTCTGGGGTAGGGACGATCTGTCCTTCGGCCGGGAGATGGTGAGCGATCTCCTTGGTTAGGTATACGGCCCCTCGAAGCTCCTTGATGTGTTTCTTCTTGACAGAAGAAGCCATCCACTTGCCACCAGCTCCAGATCCGGACATGGTTGGAGTGTTTTCTCTCGAGTGGGAAACAGATGAGGACTTGGGCGCTGGAGCTCAAGAGTGGAAAGGCAGGAAGAAGGCATGGGAGAAGAAGGGGGAATCTTATCTCTTTATAAGGGCCGTGAATATTGAACGCCACCCCATTTGCCTCAAAATTCGCCTGCTCCCAAGGGCTGTGTAAAACGACACGGTTGGGTTACCCACGCTCGCGTTGATGAGAATCTCGTAATAAGGGGACACGATCTCTGCTTTGACAAGACGTGCCAATGGCAACCGCGTCTCGAAACGTGGAGCGGCAGGCAAAAAACGGTTCGAAATTATGACCGGATGGACGAGATGTCATGTAGTAAAAGTTGTCAGCAGATTGGACTCATGTATTATTATATTCTCTCTACGGTTGTGTGTGGTGTGTGTTACAGGTCCGGACACGATCAATTTGTCCGAAGACTATTTTGGAGTTCGGAAGGAGGAACCCACCTTGCAATGCCGAAGACAGCACTACGCGTCGGATACCTTGACATTGAAGCCAGGTTCAGGGGCTACCAAGGGAGTCCTGGACTGTGAGGTTCTCGGGCGTTCGGCCTGTTAGCCATGGGCCGGATTGATGGGCTATGAAGATACAAAGACCGAAGACTGTACCCGTGTCCGGATGGGACTCACCTTGGAGTGGAAGGCAAGCTTGGCGACCGAATATGTAGATTCCTTTCTTTGTAACCGACCTTATGTAACCCTAGATCCTCCCGGTGTCTATATAAACCGAAGGACTAAGTCCGGATAGGGGACTCATGATCATAGCCATACACGCTAGACCTCTAGGGTTTATCCATTACGATCTCGAGGTAAATCAACTCTTGTAACACTCATATTCATCAATATCAATCAAGCAGGACATAGGGTATTACCTCCATAGAGAGGGCCTGAACCTCGGTAAACATCGTGTCCCTTGTCTCCTGTTACCATCGACCTTAGACGTACAGCTCGGGACCCCCTACCCGAGATCTGCCGGTTTTGACACCGACGGTCTTCTTCATTGTTCACGTTCTCGTTCTCTCGTCGTGGTGGAGAAGGAGGTCCATGAGGTTCATCTTGGTGTACTTCCTCGTTTTCTTCATCTTGGCATGTCCCACTTGTGGATGCTTCCATGTAAACTCTTGGTTCACCTTGTCATAAGGTAGAAGCTTCTACCTGGACGGACGAGGTACTCTCATTCACCTCCGTTGGACGAATCTTGCCAATAGACAAGTCTTGGATTGCTTCCGAAGGGTCTTTGTCTCGTACATCAATTGGCGATTGCTCTACTTGCGAGCCGTTAGATACATCAAACTTCACATCTACCGTCTCTTCAACCTTTCGGGTGAATTTGTTATAGACACGGTAAGTGTGAGATTTTGAGCCATAACCAAGTAGGAAACCCTCATGAGATTTAGGAGTAAATTTAGAACGACGATGCTTATCAAGAACATAACACTTTGAGCCAAATACTCGAAAGTATCCAACTTGGGGTTTGTTACCGGTGAGAAGCTTGTATGCCGTCTTGCCGAGTAGCTTGTGAAGATACAAGCGATTTGTTGCATGACAAGCCGTCTCAACCGCTTCCACCCAAAAGTGTTTTGGCATCTTGTACTCATCAAGCATCGTTCTTGCCATCTCAATAAGAGTTCATTTCTTCCTCTCAACAACTCCATTTTGTTGAGGCGTGTACGTAGCCGAGAACTTGTGTGAAATCCCTTCTTCATCAAGAATGGTATCCACATGTGCGTTCTTGAACTCCGTTCTGTTGTCGCTGCGAACCTTCTTGATCTTCACTTCAAATTGATTTTGGGCCTTCCTAGCGTAGTTTTTGAAGATATTTTGGACCTGCGATTTATCATCAAGAAAGAGCACCCACGTAAATCTTGAAAAATCATCGACTATGACTAGACCAAATGAGTTACCACCGAGACTTTTGTAGGCATTGGGACCAGAAAGATCCATATGAAGTAGCTCGAGCGGTCTTCTCATGGTAATGATGTTCTTCACGGGATGGCTTCCTCCTACTTGTTTTCCTGCTTGACAAGCACTACAAAGTCTATCCTTGTCAAATATAACATCTTTTACTCCAAGGATATGATCACCTTTAATAAGCTTATCAAGATTTCGCATGCCCACATGACCTAACCTTCTATGCCACAACCAGCGTTGAATCTTATGGATCTGAATATTCTTGCTACAATAAAGAGAAATACATGATAAATATGTTAGGTAGCATTCCACATCAAAAATTCTATTTTTATCATTTACCTACTCGAGGACGAGCAGGAATTAAGCTTGGGGATGCTGACATGTCTCCAACGTATCTATAATTTTTGATTGTTCCATGCTATTATATTATCAACCTTGGATGTTTTATATGCATTTATATACTATTTTATATGATTTTTGGGACTAACCTATTAACCCAGAGCCTAGTGCCAGTTTCTGTTTTTTCCTTGTTTTAGAGTATCACAGAAAAGGAAAATCAAACGGAGTCCAATTGACCTGAAACTTCACGGACTTATTTTTGGAAGGAAAGCAACCCGGGAGACTTGGAGTCCACGTCAAGGAAGCCTCAGGGGAGCCACGAGGTAGGGGGCGCGCCCACCCCCTGGGTGCGCCCTCCACCCTCGTGGGCCCCTCGTGGCTCCCCTGACGTACCTTCTCCTCCTATATATCTCCATATACCCTAAAACGATCGGGGAACACAATAGATCGGGAGTTCCGCCGCCAGAAGCCTCCGTAGCCACCGAAAGCCAATCTAGACCCGTTCCGGCACCCTTCCGGAGCGGGCAATCCCTCTCTGGTGGCCATCTTCATCATCCCGGCGCTCTCCATGACGAGGAGGGAGTAGTTCTCCCTCGGGGCTGAGGGTATGTACCAGTAGCTATGTGTTTGATCTCTCTCTCTCTCTCTCTCTCGTGTTCTTGAGGTGATACGATCTTGATGTATCGCGAGCTTTGCTATTATATTTGTATCCTATGATGTTTCTTCCCCCCTACTCTCTTGTGATGGATTGAGTTTCCCCTTTGAAGTTATCTTATCGGATTGAGTCTTTAAAGATTTGAGAACACTTGATGTATGTCTTGCCGTGCATATCTGTGGTGACAATGGGATATCACGTGATTCACTTGATGTATGTTTTGGTGATCAACTTGCGGGTTCCGCCCATGAACCTATGCATAGGGGTTGGCACACGTTTTTGTCATGATTCTCCGATAGAAACTTTGGGGCACTCTTTGAGGTTCTATGTGTTGGTTGAATAGATGAATCTGAGATTGTGTGATGCATATCGTATAATCATACCCATGGATACTTGAGGTGACATTGGAGTATCTAGGTGACATTAGGGTTTTGGTTGATTTGTGTCTTAAGGTGTTATTCTAGTATGAACTCTAGGGCTGTTTGTGACACTTATAGGAATAGCCCAACAGATTGATTGGAAAGAATAACTTTGAGGTGGTTTCATACCCTACCATAATCTCTTCGTTTGTTCTCCCCTATTAGTGACTTTGGTGTGACTCTTTGTTGCATGTTGAGGGATAGTTATGTGATCCAATTATGTTATTATTGTTGAAGGACCTTGCACAAGCGAAAGTATGAACCCTAGGCCTTGTTTCAATGCATTGCAATACCATTTACGCTCACTTTTATCATTAGTTACCTTGCTGTTTTTATATTTTCAGATTACAAATACCTTTATCTACTATCCATATACCACTTGTATCACCATCTCTTCGCCGAACTAGTGCACCTATACAATTTACTATTGTATTGGTTGTGTTGAGGATACAAGAGACTCTTTGTTATTTGGTTGCAGGGTTTCTTGAGAGAGAGCATGTTCATCCTACGCCTCCTACGGATTGATAAACCTTAGGTCATCCACTTGAGGGAAATTTGCTACTGTCCTACAAACCTCTGCACTTGGAGGCCCAACAACGTCTACAAGAAGAAGGTTGTGTAGTAGACATCAGTCTCCAACGTATCTATAATTTTTGATTGTTCCATGTTGTTATATTATCAATCTTGTATATTTTATAATCATTTCATAGTCATTTTATATCATTTTTGGTACTAACCTATTGACATAGTGCCAAGTGCCAGTTCCTGTTTTTTCCGTGTTTTTACATCACAGAAAATCAATATCAGATGGAGTCCAAATGCCACGAAACTTTACGGAGAATTTTTATGGGCGAGAAGGAACACAAAGGGCCCTGGCTACGCCTGGGGGTTGCCCCGAGGGGGGCACAACCCACCAGGGCACGCCAGGAGATGTTGTGCCCACCTCGGGTCCCCCCGGACCGCCTCTTTGCTCTATAAATACCCCAAAAATCTAGCCGCCGAAAGTATGAACCCTAGGGGAGTCGACGAAATATTCATCCAGCCGCCGCAGAACCACCAGATCCAATCTAGACGCCATCTCGGATGGGGTTCACCACCTCCATTGGTGCCTCTCCGATGATGCGTGAGTAGGTCTTTGTAGACCTTCGGGTCCGTAGTTAGTAGCTAGATGGCTTCATCTCTCTCTCTCTCTCTTGATTAACAATACAATGGTCTCTTGGAAATCCATATGATGTAGCTCTTTTTGCGGTGTGTTTATTGGGATCCGATGAACTTTGAGTTTATGATTAGATCTATCTTTTTATATCCATGAAAGTTATTTGAGTTTCTTTTATCTCTTATATGCATGATTGCTTATAGCCTCGTATTTCTTCTCCGATATTTGGGTTTTGTTTCGACAACTTGATCTATTTATCTGGAAATGGGAAGAGGTGCTTTGTAGTGGGTTCGATCTTACGGTGCTTGATCCCAGTGACAGAAAGGGAAACGACATGTATGTATCGTTGCTACTAAGGATAAAACGATGGGGCCATATCTACATACATAGATCTTGTCTACATCATGTCATCATTCTTATTGCATTAATCCATTTCTCCATGAACTTAATACACTAGATGCATGCTGGATAGCGGTTGATGTGTGGAGTAATAGTAGTAGATGCAGGCAGGAGTCGGTCTACTAATCTTGGACGTGATGCCGATATAATGATCATTGCCTGGATATCATCATAATTATTTGAAGTTCTATCAATTGCCCAACAATAATTTTTTCACCCACCGCTTTGCTATTTTCCTCGAGAGAAGCCACTAGTGAAACCTACGGCCCCCGGGTCTTCTTTCTCATATATTTGCCTTTGCGATCTATTTTTATTTGCTTTTATTTTCATATCTATTAATCCAAAAACCCAAAAATACTTTGCTGCACTTTATTTTATTTTATGATCTATTTATTCAATCTATTACAACTTTCTCCCGTCGCACACCAATTTCTGGCACCGTTGCCCGAAAGGGATTGACAACCCCTTTAACACGTAGGGTTGCGAGGAATTGTTATCTGTGTGCAAGGGCTATTTACGTTGTGTTGCTTGGTTCTCCTTGTGGTTCGATAACCTTGGTTTCATATATGAAGGAAATACCTACCGCCGCTGTGCTGCATCATCCCTTCCTCTTTGGGGAAATACCGACGTAGCTTCAAGCGACATTAGTTGTCTCTTTATTGTACAAGATGCAAGCGCCATATAATTGCTTTACTTTATCGCTATGTGATAGCAATAGTTGCAAAAGCAATAGTTGGCGAGACGACCATGTGACGACATGTTGATAGAGATCAAGATGATGGGGATCATGGTGTCATGCCGGTGACGATGGAGATCATGACTGTACTTTGGAGATGGAGATCAAAGGCACACAATGATGATGGCCATATCATGTCACATATTTTGGTTGCATGTGATGTTTATCTTTTATGCATCTTGTTTTGCTTAGTGCGACGGTAGCATTATAAGATGATCCCTCACTAAATTTCAAGGTATAAGTGTTCTCCCTGAGTATGCACCATTGCTACAGTTTGTCGTGTCGAGACACCACGTGATGATCGGGTGTGATAAGCTCTATGTTCACATACAACGGGTGCAAGCTAGTTTTGCACGTGCAAAATACCCGGGTTAAATTTGACGAGCCTAGCATATGCGGATATGGCCTTGGAACACTGAGACCGAAATGCCGAACGTGAATCATATAGTAGATATGATCAACATAGTGATGTTCACCATTGAAAACTACTCAATCTCACGTGATGATCGGACATTGTTTAGTTGATATGGATCACGTGATCATTTAGATGACTAGAGGGATGTCTATCTAAGTGTGAGTTCTTAAGTAATATGATTAATTGAACTTTAATTTATCATGAACTTAGTACCTGATAGTATTTGCATGTCTATGTTGTAGATCAATAGCTCGCGTATAGCTCCCCTGTTTTATTTTTTTATTATGTTCCGTGAGCAAACCAAGTTGAAAGATGATGATAGTAATGATGCAGACTTGGTCCGTGATCCGAGGATTATGTTCGTTGCTGCACAGAAGAATTATGTCCTTGATGCACCGCTAGGTGACAGACGTATTGTAGGAACAGATGCCGACGTTATGAACGTTTGGCAAGCTCGGTATGATGACTACTTGATAGTTTAGTGCACCATGCTTTACGGCTTAGAACCAGGACGTCAAAAATGTTTTGAATGCCATGGAGCATATAAGATGTTCCAAGAGCTGAAATTGGTATTTCAGACTCATGCCCGAGTCGAGAGGTATGAGACCTCTGACAAGTATTTTGCCTACAAGATGGAGGAGAATAGCTCAATCCGTGAGCATGTGCTTAGTATGTCTGAGTACTACAATATCTTGAATCAAGTGGGAGTTAATCTTCCAGACAAGATAGTGATTGACAGAGTTCTCTAGTCACTATCACCAAGTTACTGGAACTTTGTGATGAACTATAATATGCAAGGGATGACGAAAACAATTCCCGAGCTCTTTGCGATGCTAAAATCGGCGAAGGTAGAAATCGAGAAAAGCATCAAGTGTTGATGGTTGACAAGACCACTAGTTTCAAGTAAAAGGGCAATGGAAAGAAAGGGAACTTCAATAGAAATGGCAAGCAAGTTGCCACTCCCATGAAGAAGCCCATAGCTAGACCCAAGCCTGAAACTGAGTGCTTCTACAGCAAAGGAAATGGTCACTGGAAGTGGAACTTCCCTAAATACTTGGTGGATAAGAAGGATAGCAAAGTGAACAAAAGTATATATGATAGACATGTTATTGATGTGTACTTTACTAGTGTTCATAGTAGCCCCTGTGTATTTGATACTAGTTCAGTTGCTATGATTAGTAACTCGAAACAAGAGTTACAAAATGAACAGAGACTAGTTGAGGACGAGGTGACGATGTGTGTTGGAAGTGATTCCAAGGTTGATAAGATCACCATCGCACACTCACTTTACCTTCGGGATCAGTGTTGAACCTAAAATAAATGTTATTGTGTGTTTGCATTGAAAATAATATGATTGGATCAATTTTATTGCAACACGGTTATTCATTTTTAAGTCAAAGAAAAATTGTTATTCTGTTTACATGAATAAAACCTTCTGTGGTCATACACCCAAGGTGAATGGTTATTTGAATATCGATCGTAGTGATATACATATTCATAATATTGATGCCAAAAGATGCAAAGTTGATAATGATAGTGCAACATACTAGTGGAACTGTCGTTTAGGTCATATTGGTGTAAAGTGCATGAAGAAATTCCATGCGGATGGACTTTTGGAACCACTTGATTATGAATCATTTGATACTTGCGAACCATGCCTCATGGGCAAGATGACTAAGACTCCGTTCTCCCGAACAATGGAGCGAGCCACTGACTTATTGGAAACAATACATACCAATGTATGCGGTCCGATAAGTGTTGAGGCTCGCAGCGGGTATCGTTATTTTCTGACCTTCACAGATGATTTGAGCAGATATGGGTATATCTACTTAATGAAACACAAGTCTGAAACATTTGAAAATTTCAAAGAATTTCAGAGTAAAGTTGAGCTCATCGTAACAAGAAAATAAAGTTTCTACGATCTGATCACGGAGGCGAATATTTGAGTTACGAGTTTGGCCTTCATTTAAAACAATGTGGAATAGTTTCAAAACTCACGCCACCTAGAACACCATAGCACAATGGTGTGTCTGAACATCGTAACCTTACTTTATTAAATATGGTGCGATCTATGATGCCTCTTACCGATTTACCACTATCGTTTTGGGGTTATGCATTAGAGACAGTTGCATTCATGTTAAAATAGGGCACCATCTAAATCCGTTGAGACGACACTGTATGAACTGTGGTTTGGCAAGAAAACAAAGCTGTCGTTGTTAAAGTTTGGGACTGTGATGCTTATGTGAAAAAGCTTCAACCTGATAAGCTCGAACCCAAATCGGACAAATGCGTCTTCATAGGATACCCAAAGGAAACTATTGGGTACACCTTCTATCACAGATCTAAAGGTAAGATATTCGTTGCTAAGAATGGATCCTTTGTAGAGAAGGAGTTTCTGACGAAAGAACTGAGTGGGAGGAAAGTAGAACTTGATGAGGTAATTGTACCTTCTCCCGAATTGGAAAGTAGTTCATCACAAAAATTAGTTCCAGTGTTTCCAACACCAATTAGTGAGGAAGCTAACAATGATGATCATGAAACTTCAGAGCAAGTTACTACCGAACCTCGTAGGTCAACCAAAGTATGGTCCGCACCAGAGTGGTACGGTAATCCTTTCTGGAAGTCATGTTACTAGACCATGACGAACCTACGAACTACGAGGAAGCGATGATGAGCCTAGATTCCGCGAAATGGCTTGAGGCCATGAAATCTGGGATGGGATCCATGTGTGAGAACAAAGTGTGGACTTTGGTTGACATGACCGATGATCGGTGAGCCATAGAGAATAAATGGATCTTCAAGAGGAAGATGGACGCTGATGGTAGTGTTACTATCTACAAAGCTCAACTTGTCGCAAAAAGTTTTCGACAAGTTCAAGGTGTTGACTACGATGAGATTTTCTCACTCGTAGCGATGCATAAGTCTGTCCGAATCATGTTAGCAATTTCCACATTTTATTATTATGAAATTTGGCAAATGGATGACAAAACTTCATTCCTTAATGGATTTCTTAAAGAAGAGTCGTATATGATCCAACCGGAAGGTTTTGTCGATTCTAAAGGTGCTAACAAAGTGTGCAAGCTCCAGCGATCCATTTATGGACTAGTGAAAGCCTCTCGGAGTTGGAATATATGCTTTGATAGTGTGATCAAAGCATATGGTTTTATATAGACCTTTGGAGAAGTTCGTATTTACAAGAAAGTGAGGGGGAGCACTATAGCCTTTCTAATAAGTATATGTGAATGACATATTGTTGATCGGAAATGATGTAGAATTTTCTAGAAAGCATAAAGGAGTGTTTGAAAGGAGTTTTTCAAAGAAATACCTCGGTGAAGCAGCTTACATATTGAGCATCCAGATCTATAGAGATAGATCAAGACGCTTGATAAGATTTTTCAATGAGAACATACCTTGACAAGATTTCGAAGTAGTTCAAAATGGAACAGTCAAAGAAGGAGTTCTTGCCTGTGTTGCAAGGTGTGAAGTTTAGTAGGACTCAAAACCCGACCACGGCAGAATAGAAAGATAATGGAAGTCATTCCCTATGCCTCAGTCATAAGTTCTATAAAGTATGCCATGTTGTATATTATACCTATTGTGTACCTTACCATGAGTTTGGCAAAAGGGTACAATAGTGATCCAGGAGTAGATCACTAGACGGTGGTCAAAATTATCCTTAGAGGACTAAGGAACTATTTCTCGGTTAAGGAGGTGATAAAAAGTTCATTGTAAAGAGTTATGTCGATGCAAGCTTTAACACTAATCTGGATGACTCCGAGTCTCAATCTGGATACATATTAAAAGTGGGAGCAATAAGCTAGAGTAGCTCCATGCAGAGCATTGTAGACATAAAACTTTGCAAAATACATACGGATCTGAATGTGGCAGACCCATTGACTAAACTTCTCTCACAAGCAAAACATGATCACACCTTAGTACTCTTTGGGTGTTAATCACATGGCGATGTGAACTAGATTATTGAATCTAGTAAACCCTTCGGGTGTTGGTCACAAGGCGATGTGAACTATGGGTGTTAATCACATGGTGATGTGAACGTTAAATCACATGGCGATGTGAACTAGATTATTGACTCTAGTGCAAGTGGGAGACTGAAGGAAATATTCCCTAGAAGCAATAATAAAGTTGTTATTTATATTTCATTATATCATCATAAATGATTATTATTCATGCTAGAATTGTATTAACCGGAAACTTAGTACATGTGTGAATACATAGACAAACAGAGTGTCCCTAGTATGCCTCTACTTGACTAGCTAGTTAATCAAAGATGGTTAAGTTTCCTGACCATAGACATGTGTTGTAATTTGATGAACGGGATCACATCATTAGAGAATGATGTGATGGACAAGACCCATCTGTTAGCTTAGCATAATGATCGTTTAGTTTTATTGCTATTGCTTTCTTCATAACTTATACATGTTCCTATAACTATGAGATTATGCAACTCCCGAATATCGGAGGAACACTTTGTGTGCTATCAAACGTCACAACGTAACTGGGTTATTATAAAGATGCTCTACAGGCATCCCCGATGGTGTTTGTTGAGTTGGCATAGATCGAGATTAGGATTTCTCACTCAGTGTAGTGGAAAGGTATCTATGGGCCTTGCAAGCAATGTGACTAATGAGTTAGTTATGGGATGATGCATTACAAAACAAGTAAAGAGACTTGCTGGTAACGAGGTGGAACTAGGTATGAGGATACCGATGATCGAATCTCAGGCAAGTAACATACCGATGACAAAGGGAATAACGTATGTTGTTATGCGGTTTGACCGATAAAGGTGACCGAGGATCTCGGGTAGGGGGTCCCGAACTGTGCGTCTAGGCCGGCGGGTAACAGGAGGCAGTGGACACGATGTTTTACCCAGGTTCGGGCCCTCTTGATGGAGGTAAAACCCTACGTCCTGCTTGATTAATATTGATGATATGGGTAGTACAAGAGTAGATCTACCACGAGATCAGAGAGGCTAAACCCTAGCAGCTATCCTATGGTATGATTGTATATTGTGATTGTTGCCCTACGGACTAAAACCCTTCGGTTTATATAGACACCGGAGAGGGTTAGGGTTACACAAGGTCGGTTACAAAGGAGGAGATATCAATATCCGTATTGCCTAGCTTGCCTTCCACGCCAAGTAGAGTCCCATCCGGACACGAGACAAAATCTTCAATCTTGTATCTTGATAGTCTAACAGTCTGACCAATGGATATAGTCCGGCTATCCAGAGACCCCCTAATCATGGACTCCCTCAGTAGCCCCCGAACCAGGCTTCAATGACGATGAGTCCGGTGCACAATATTGTCTTCGGCATTACAAGGCGGGTTCCTCTCCAAATTCTGTGTACCTGTCGAAATAGTGTCCGGTTTCTTGTGAATGTTGCACTCCTTGGCTTCCACGCCCAATAATGGCCACTTTCCACGTGTGGAGCGAATGTGAAGAGCCAGGATGTTTTCACATTTACCCCCTAGCTGTGTGAATGATCCGCCTATTAAAAAGACGAGGATTCAGATCCAAATCACACCATCCTCCCTTGGCGAGCCTTCATCGGAGCGCACCCGACAGAGATCCATTCCATCATGGCCGGTCGACGCAGCTCCTCCTGTTGCTCCCCTAGCTCCAAGCCTGGAGATTGGGAGAGATGTTCCATCCCGCACAGCAAATTAGTGATGCTTCAGACCAAGGGAATTCTTCCCCCAGCGTACATGGTCCCGGTTCGAGCCGGGCTCGCCACCTATAATGGCGGAGAGCAAGCGGAGAGCCTTCCCAATCCCTCCAAGGGAGAGCGGGTATGCCTTGTCCCTTATTTGGTAAGAGGGCTCGGATTTCCAATTCATCCGTTTCTCCGGGGGCTCCTGGAGTTCTACGGCCTCCAGTTGCACAACCTTACGCCTACCTCCATGCTGCATATCACGGGATTTGTAGCCCTTTGCGAGTTGTTTTTGGGCTGTGAGGCTCATTTCGCTCTATGAAGAAGTTGTTCTGGTTCTGCCTTGTGCCCCGTTCTCAGAAGGGGTCAATATATCAAGTGGGCGGAGCCGAAGTGTGGCGTATTGCCGGGACCGGATACCTGTCCGGGACCCCAAAGAAGACGTCCGAAGACTGGCCTTCAGAATGGTTTTATATAGAAGACGTCCCCCTCCCGGATCCTATTCGGATCGGCCTTCTGAGTTCGACAACGCCCCTTTGAAGAAGCGCCGGAGCTGGCGTCCACGGAGCTCCCTGGAGGAAGATGACAGGGACATTCTTTACCTGATGAGCCGGATAAGTTTTTTAGCTCGATCCGGATTGACCATGATCGAGGTCATGGCCATATGTATCATGCGGGGGGTGCAGCCGCTTCAGTATAGAGGCCACCCCATGTGGGATTTCAACGGGGAGGATGACGCCACCCGCACGGCCGTAAAGGGCCGGGATCGGTTGCTGATCTAATAAAGATCTTATCCACTTTGTACAAGGGAGAAGAGGAGGAATTCCTTCGTGTCAACCCGCAGGGCGGATTTTCTATGTACAATCCTCCGAGCTGGGTAAGCGGAGACTTTTTCTCGCCCATCCGTTTCATATTTCCGCAGTTAAGTATTCAGTCTAGCGATTTCTACGCAGGAACTGCGCCAGGCTGTAAGGGAGATAAACAACCCCCCTCCACAACCCGAGGACCCTGGACGGTCCCTCGACCCGGCCTCCCAGGAGGATCCGGACATATCTGTGGAGCTGATCGATGGGGTGTTTTACCAATTGAGCAATGATAATGCTTTGGTGGCCATTACGGCCGATTACCCTGGGCTACTTCCAGCCTCACAGGTGACTGAGACCGAAGTCCCAGCACTTCAAAAAGGGATCGTCCTTGCGTGTTTTTGATGCCGTATAACAGCGTGTTTTGCAGGGGAGGTCCTCGAGGGAGAAGGCCGAGCCTGCGGCGACTGGCCAACAAGGGGCCGCGAGGCCAGGCAGGCTGAAAAGACCCGCAGTCCGGATTGAGACACCGGCGCAGCGGTACGGCGCGCCGTCTTTATTGCAAGACATTATTCTCAGAGGCATATTAACGCCCATGCCTTCTTTTCAGGAAAAAGAGCGCTCGCCGGACTATACCCGGAGAGGCTACCAATCGCGCCTCCACAAGCCAGGCTCCAAGGCCGGATTCGGAGGCGGGAACGAATACGAGGCGTGCGCCGGTGCTCCTCCGACAGAGGATGCGGATAAACTGTCCGCCACCAATTCCGAGGTGGAAAGTGCCATGAACCACAGGCGTCGCCGGACTGTTCTTCGTGACGCTTGTTTCTCCCAAGAGGCATTGGATGCCTTCAACTCGGGAGACGCGCACCTCCGTGCCGCTCAAAATGGTCTAGCCAGAGCCACGGAGCAGTATGTAAAAGACATAACGGGTGAGAAAATTTGGTGATTATATATATCAGTAGCCCCTGAGACTTGAAACAGTTAGGATAACTGATTTAAGGATCATTTGTTATGCAGGTTCTTACAGAAAAGAATACTCAACTGTCCCAGGAGCTGGAAGAGTGCAAAGCCCAACTTCAGGCCGCACTGGCCGCAGCAGGGAGCCCAAAGAGACCCCCTCTGGTAACATATCCTTCGAATGATAAGTATCATATAATATAGAATGCGGCGTATATGCAGATCTGACGATAAAATTGCAGATGACGCTGGAGTAAATCCGGATAAGCAACAACTCCTACGCCAGCTGAAGTCCAGTGAGAGCATGCTTACGAGGGTGAGGCAGGAGAAAAATGATCTCCTAGATGCCAACACCAAGCTGGGCATGGAACTACAAGATGTTCGTGCCCAACTGTCGAACTCTGTTAAGGAAAATTGGCGGCTTCGACGTGGCATATTTAGTAAGTGCTTGAATGAACTTTGAAAAGGAGTTCGGCGAGGAAGCTGGCTGACAGAGTTATGTCTATAGGTATGCTAACAGGTCGTCCTACCGAGGAAATGCCCGGTTCAATGGGTGACCTTCTTCCCGAGCTCTCACAGCATCACGAACGAGTTCGGTAGGTGATGCAAGGCGTCGCCCAGGCCTTGTGGCCATCCGTCTCCATACCGGAAGGCCTTGGAGAGCTTGTAGAAAAGCTAAAGGGAGTGCGGCGGCGCTTCCGATTATGGAAGATATCGGCCTGCCATCAGGGTGCCAGGGAAGCCTGGGAAATGGTGAAGACACGGTACACGAAGGCTGACCCGAACCATATGGCTGAAGTTGGACCTGTGGGGCCCGATGGGAAGGAGATTCCTGTGAGCTTAGTGTACGGCCAAGTAGAATTGGCCGCAAAGTATTCCCAACAGGACTGTAGACTAGACAGCCTGTTGGATGGTATTGAAGAGGAATTCAACCAGTCAAATTGACTATGTAATTTTAAAGTGACATGTATAATGCCTTCTAGCTGGATTGTAGATCGTTTGTCGTGGCGGACCTTTTCACTTCGACCTCGGGACCCGACGGTCCGGAGTGTATCCGAATACCCTCTCGGTTATGTAAGGACCGGGGCATGCGTGGAGACCAGGCGTAGGGGTCATTAGTGCTTTATCAGACAAGTGCCCAACTAGTTATGTTATATTACATGGGTAGTAAGAAACATCTTCCAGGGAGAATAGTTCCGTTAAGGGTTCCTTTCCCTGGGTAAGCATGCCCTAAAGTGCATGTCCGGACTGCGACAAGAAGCGTAGAAAAAGCATCTGGGGCCAGATATGGATAATAAATAAAAGTCATCTTTTGTTCACCGACCGAATATTCCCTTAAGAACGCTAGCTTTCGGCTTCACCCAATCTGAGGTACACGTCCGGCTGACCCGGCGGTAACAATCGCAGAGGTGCTCCCCTTATGCCCTAGCCGAATTAACGGGAACGTAGGGCATAAATACAAGAGCCAGGCAACCCAGCTTGGCCAAAACTTAAGTCATATCAATGCATATAATGGTGAAAAAAGGTACATGCGGAAGTATAACACATGTGTTGGGCGTGAGGCCCAGGTAAATAATTTAAGCTTCTGTGAAAGAAGCCCCCAGGTATGAAGAGTGCGGCTAGCGCATCTGTAATGTATGAGTGAGGCACAAGGTGACCCTTGAAGGCCTAGAGAAATAAAAGAAAGAAAGGGAAACAAGACAAATGATGCATATGCAGAAAATGGACAAAGGGAGGGGACTACCATAAAGTCCAGTGCTAGGCATAGAATCTTTGAAGCCTGCCTGCGTTCCATGGGTTCGGCTCGAGTTGACTAGTCGATGCATCCCGCAGTCGGCATGCTCCACCGGTCAGAACTTTGTCGATAATGAAGGGACCTTCCCATTTGGGCTCGAGCTTGTTCTTTTTCTTATCCGGCATCCATAGAACTAGTTCGCCAATGTTATAAGTTTTGGCCCGTACTTCTCTGCTTTGGTATCTGCGAGCCTATTGCTGGTAAAATGCGGAACGGGCTTTGGCTACGTCGCGCTCTTCCTCCAAGGTGTCCAGACTATCCTGCCGATCGAGCTCGGCTTCTCTTTCTTCATACATGCGCACTCGAGGTGAGTCATGAATTATGTCACAGGGCAGGACTGCCTCTGCGCCGTACACCATAAAAAATGGTGTATATCTGGTACTATGATTCGGCGTGGTCCGCAGCCCCCAGAGTACGGAGTCGAGCTCCTCTAGCCAGTGCGTGTCAGACTCCGTTAAGGAGCGCACTAATCTGGGTTTAATGCTGCTCATTATAAGACCATTTGCTCGTTCGACTTGACCGTTGGTTTGTGGGTGATAGACTGAGGCATAATCGAGCTTTATGCCCATTTTGCTACACCAGAGTTTTACCTCATCGGCCGTGAAGTTCGTGCCGTTATCAGTGATGATGCTATGGGGGACGCCGTAACGGTGTACAACCCCGAATATGAAATCTATCACCGGTCTGGATTCGGCTGTTTTAACCGGTTTAGCCTCTATCCATTTGGTGAATTTATCCACCATGACCAATAAGTTTTTTTTTCTTGTGGGTTCCCCCTTTAAGGGGTCCAACCATGTCAAGCCCCCAGACCGCGAAGGGCCATGTAATGGGGATTTTTTGGAGGGTGGTGGGTGGCATGTGGCTTTGATTTGCAAAGAGCTGGCAACCGGCGCAACGTTGGACCAAGTCATGTGCATCTGCCCGGGCCGTTGGCCAATAGAATCTTGTACGGAAGGCCTTGCTTACAAGCGCCCGGGCTGCGGCGTGATGACCGCCGAGTCCGGCGTGAATTTCTGCCAAAAGGTTCCGCCCTTCCTCTTCGGAGATGCACCTTTGAAGGACTCCGGTAGCGCTTTTTTTGTACAATTCTCCCTCATGGACCGTGTAGGCCTTGGATCGCCGCACTATGTAGCGTGCCTCATTTTGCTCCTCCGGAAGTTCCTGTCTAGTTAGGTAGGCCAGGAATGGTTCTGTCCACGGGGCAATAATGGCCATTATTTCGTGGGCTGAATGTGTTATTTCGGTGGCGTAGCCTTCGATTGTGTTAGAGAGTTCGGTATCGGGTATTTTGGCTGGGTCCGGACTGTTGTTACCGATGTCCCCTTCCCATGCTACGGATGACTTGAAGAGCCTTTCCAGAAATATGTTGGGAGGGACCGCATCACGTTTTGTGCCGATGCGGGCGAGGATATCCGCCGCCTGATTGTTTTCCCGAGCCACATGGTGAAATTCGAGCCCCTCAAATCGAGCTGGCATTTTTAGGATGGCATTGCGATAAGCTGCCATTTTCGGATCCTTGGCGTCAAAGTCTCCATTTATTTGGGATATCGCGAGGTTCGAATCCCCGCGCACCTCTAGGCGTTGAATGCCCATGGATACTGCGATCCGGAGACCATGTAGAAGGGCCTCATATTCGACTGCGTTGTTGGAGTCCATATACATTATCTGTAGTATGTATCGAACGATATCTCCTGTTGGGGACGTCAAAACGACACCAGCCCCCAGACCAGCCAACATTTTGGAGCCGTCGAAGTGCATGATCCAGTTTGAATATGTGTCGTACTCTTTAGGGAGTTCGGCTTCCGTCCACTCAGCGACGAAGTCAGCCAAAACTTGCGACTTAATAGCTCGTCGTGGCTTGTAAGTTATGTTGAATGGGAGGAGCTCAATGGCCCATTTGGCAATCCGGCCCGTCGCGTCGTAGTTGTTTATAATATTGTTAAGTGGTACTTCCGAGGCTACCATTATCGAACACTCTTGAAAGTAGTGTCGCAGCTTCCGGGATGCCATAAATACCGCGTATGCTATCTTTTGATAATGCAGGTACCGTGATTTGCATGGAGTAAGGATAATGGACACATAGTAAACCGGCTTTTGAAGGGGGAATTTGTGTCCGTCCACCTCTCGCTCGACGACGAGCACTGCGCTTACTACTTGATGAGTTGCCGCAATGTATAATAGCATTGGTTCTCCAATGTTTGGCGCGGCCAGGACTGGGTTTGTTGCCAATATGGTTTTTATTTCATTGAGTCCAGCCGTGGCGGCATCTGTCCACTCGAAGTGTTCGGTGCGCCGGAGGAGGCGATAAAGGGGTAATGCCTTTTCTCCCAAGTGGGAGATAAAGCGGCTTAGAGCCGCCACGCATCCAGTCAATTTTTGTATTTGTTTGAGGTCTATTGGGGTAGCCAACTGTGACAACACTCGGATTTTGGCCGGATTAGCTTCAATACGTCTACTGGAGACTATGAATCCCAGGAGCTTTCCGGCTGGTACGCCGAAAACGCATTTTTCTGGATTGAGCTTGATGTCATATGTTTGGAGGTTGTCGAATGTGAGCCTCAAGTCGTCTACTAGAGTTTCAACATGCTTGGTTTTAATGACCACGTCATCTACGTATGCCTCCACTGTTTTGCTGATTTGGTTTGCCAGACATGTCTGAATCATGCTCTGATATGTTGCGCCGGCGTTTTTGAGCCCGAAGGGCATTGTGTTGAAGCAGAATGGGCCGTATGGTGTGATGAATGCCGCTGCAGCTTGGTCTGGCTCTGCCATTTTAATTTGATGGTAGTCAGAGTATGCGTCGAGGAAACACAATGAATCGTGTCCTGCGGTAGCATCGATGATTTGATCGATGCGGGGGAGGGGGAAGGGATCCTTTGGGCAGGCCTTCTTAAGGTCCTTAAAATCGACGCACAAGCGCCAGGATTTGTCCTTCTTTGGTACCATCACCAGGTTTGCTAGCCAATCCAGATGTTTTATGTCTCTGATGAATCCGGCCTCCAATAGCTCGGCTAGTTCCTCTCACATGGCTTGTCTCTTAGGTTCGAAGAAACGTCGAAGAGCCTGCTTGACTGGCTTGAATCCTTTTAGGATATTTAGGTTGTGCTCAGCCAGCCAGCGTGGGATTCCTGGCATGTCTGATGGGTGCCAGGCGAAAATGTCCTAGTTCTCACATAGAAACTCTCGCAGTGCGGTGTCGACATCAGGGTTTAATTGTGCCCCGATGGAAGCTGTTTTTGTAGGGTCCGTTGGATGGACTTGGAATTTGACTATTTCCTCCGCCAGTTTAAAGGAGGTGGACTTGGATCTTTTATCGAGTATCACGTCGTCCCTATTCACCGTGGAGCGTAGCGCAGTTAGTTCCTCGGCCGCTAGGGCTTCAGATAGTGCCACAAGGGCCAGTGCAGCTGTCTTATTTTCGGTGCGGAGTGCTATGTCCGGATCACTAGCAAGAGTGATGATTCCGTTGGGCCCGGGCATTTTGAGCTTCATGTACCCGTAATGGTGTATGGCTTGGAAGATTGTAAACGCCTCCCTCCCTAATAGAGCATGGTATCCACTGCTGAACGGGGCCACTTGGAATGTAATTTCTTCAGACCTGTAATTATCCGGTGTGCTGAATACCACGTCTAGTGTGATTTTCCCAGCACAGCGTGCTTCCCGACTGGGGATGATTCCTCTAAAGGTTGTGCTACTTTGCTCAATGCGGCTCCAGTCTATTTCCAGCTTTTGAAGAGTTTCCTCATAGATGAGGTTTAATCCGCTGCCGCCGTCCATGAGTACCTTGGTGAGTCGAAAGCCGTCCACGATTGGACTGAGGACCAGTGCGGCTGGTGCTCGGGCTGTTCGGAATTTAGGTTTGTCACTGGCATTGAAGGTAATAGCCGTGTCACTCCAAGGATTTATTTCTGCTATGTGGCAGATTTCGGCCATGCCGCGGAGTGTTCGCTTGCGTCTATTATTTGACGTGAAGGTCTCCAAGACCGTTAACACCGTATTGTTGTCCACGGGATGGTGCTCTGTGGTATTTGGGAGGAGTAGATCCTCACCACTTTTGGCCACCTGCCGGAGTATCCAACATGCTCTAAGGTTGTGTGTTGGTATTGCATCTGATGTTCTATGAATTTTGCAGGGTCCGTTGAGCCATCCCTCCAGTACGGTTCCTTGCCCCATAGAGGGCTTTTGCTTTTTGGTAGTTAACCCAGGTGTATTGTGATAATGCAACCTTTTATTTTGGACTGGGTTTGTATTCAGGGCCGGATTATCCCAAAATTTTATTTCGGTTTTCCAGGCGCTTTCCATCGCACAGTACTTTCGTACTATGGACACCAAGTCGGCAAAGCGTGTAATTTCGCGGTGACTTATGGCGTTGAGGATTCCCTTGTCCGTGCAATTATTGCAGAAGAATGAAATTGCCTCTTCCTCGCGGCAGTCCTTTATCCTATTGCAGAAGAAGGAGGAATCTGGCCCAGTAATGGTGTACTGTTTCTTCGGGCTCTTGCCTAATTTGGGATAGATCGCGTATGTTTGGGTGGGTGGGTGGAAGTGAATCCGAATCCTCACCCAATCTGAGACTCAGGGGCCAAGGAGTTTCCAAACACGAAAGTTTGGATTCCTGGATGTTTTCCGATAAATCTAGCCCGCTGCCTGATTCTAGGTTCAGGCCTTGAGTGACGTCCTCCCTTCCGCGGGTATCCGGCTTGGAGGGATCGGGAATCCGGACATAGCTAGTCCTTAAGATAGATGAAGGGTTGCCGCATTGTTCCTCCACCACCGCGACGTGATGGGTGACCTGGGGAGAGTTGATCTCTCTCAAATCGGGTTTAGGCCCAATCTGATCGTAGTTTGTAGCGACTCCCATGGAGGCGATGCGATCCAAGAGCTCGTTCAGGGAAGAGAACTCCATTGGATCTACCTGCTCGGCGAGTTCCGAGTTGACGTGAAGATTGCTTTCGATGACCCAAGAATTCATCGTCGGCGCAGCGTCCGAACAGGCAGTCATAAGAAAACCACCTAGCCGGAGAGTTTGGCTGATAGCCAAAGCTCCCGTAGCAATAGTGTCGTCTTTAAAGACGGGATGAGACATCCTTCCTGGTGGCGACGGCACAGCGGAACTCTCAATGAAAGCACCAATGTCGGTGTCAAAACCGGCGGATCTCGGGTACTGTGCGTCTAGGCCGGATGCTAACAGGAGGCAGGGGACACGATGTTTTACCCAGGTTCGGGCCCTCTTGATGGAGGTAAAACCCTACGTCCTGCTTGATTAATATTGATGATATGGGTAGTACAAGAGTAGATCTACCATGAGATCAGAGAGGCTAAAGCCTAGAAGCTAGCCTATGGTATGATTGTATATTGTGATTGTTGCACTATGGACTAAAACCCTTCGGTTTATATAGACACCGGAGAGGGTTAGGGTTACACAAGGTCGGTTACAAAGGAGGAGATATTCATATCTGTATTGCCTAGCTTGCCTTCCACGCCAAGTAGAGTCCCATCCGGACACGAGACGAAATCTTCAATCTTGTATCTTCATAGTCTAATAGTCCGGCCAATGGATATAGTCCGGCTATCCGGAGACCCCCTAATCCAGGACTCCCTCAATCTTCGTAGAATATGTAGGAGCCAATATGAGCATCCAGGTTCTACTATTGGTTATTGACCAGAGATGTGTCTCGGTCATATCTACATAGTTCTCGAATCCGTAGGGTCCGCACGCTTAACATTCGATGACAATTTGTATTATGAGTTATGTGATTTGATGACCGAAGTTTATTCGGAGTCCCGGATGAGATCACAGACATGACGAGGAGTCTCGAAATGGCCGAGAGGTAAAGATCTATATGTTGGAAGGTTATATTCGGACACCGGAATGGTTCCGAAGTGATTCGGGTATTTTTCAAAGTACCGGGATGTTACCGGAACCCCCCGGGGAAGTATTGGGCCTTAATGGGCTTTAGTGGAAAGGAGAGAAGGGCCACAAGAGGTGGCTGCACCCCCCATGGAAAGTCTGATTTAGACTAGGGAGGGGGCGGCGCCCCCCCTCTTTCCTTCTCCCTCTCCTCCTCCTTCCCTCTCTCCCCTCTTGGAAAAAGGAAGGGGACTCCAACTAGGATTGGGAATCCTTGTTGGACTCCCCTATGGCGCGCACCCGGCCGGCCTCCTCCTCCCCCTCCTTTATATACCTGGGCAAGGGGCACCCCAAAGCAAAACAGACAATCTATTAGCCGTGTGCGGTGCCCCCTCCACAGTTTAACACCTCGGTCATACCATTGTAGTGCTTAGGTGAAGGCCTGCGCCGGTAACTTCATCATCACCATCGCCACGCTGCCATGATGACGGAACTCTCCCTCGTCCTCAAATGGATCAAGCTCTCAAGGGACGTCATCATGCTGACCGTGTGCTGAACACGGAGGTGCCGTATGTTTGGTACTTAGATCGGTTGGATCGTGAAGACGTTCGACTACAGCAACCACATTACTAAACGCTTCCGCTTTCGGTCTACGAGGGTACATGGACACACTCTCCCCTATCATTGCTATGCATCTCCTAGTTAGATCTTGCGTGATCGTGGGATTTTTTTAATTACTACGTTCCCCAACAGGCAGCAGCATCAATATCCTTTATTATGACACTTTCTGCCGTATGAATTTAATTGATAAGGATCTTAAGCCATCCTCTACTATTTTTCATGGAGTGGTGCCTGGTAAGTCGGCGTATCTAGTGGGTAAGATAGCTTTGGAAGTGGCCTTTGGTGATGATCATGATTACAGAGCTGAGACATTGACTTTTGAGGTGGTCAAGATTGAGAGCCCTTATCACGCTTTGTTCAGGCGGCCGGCTTATGCTAAGTTTATGGCAAGACCTTGTTATGTTTATCTGTAGCTTTCAATGCTGGGTTATAAGGGTACCATCATAGTGCATGGAAACAGGAAGATAGCCTTAGAATGTGAAGAAGGCGATGCTGCTTATGCTGAGTCTGTGTGTGCAATAGATGAGTTGAAGTTTTACAAAGATAATGTTGACCTGGCAGATATGACACCTTTGAAGAAGCCAACCACAGAGCATGACTGGCTGTTAAAGTTGAAGTAGGCAGATGACACTAAGTTGGTTGACTTTGTTCCTGGCGACTTATCCAAGCATTTCGGTATTAGTTCTCATGGATCCGAAATAGGAAAGCGCACGCATCGAGTTCATCTGTGAGAACCGAGACATCTTTGCATGGAAACCTTCTGACATGCCAGGTGTACCGAGGGAACTCGCTGAGCACACTCTCAATATTGATCCAAAGTTCAAACCGGTCAAGCAATTCCTTCGTCATTTCAATCAAGAAAGGCACAAGGCCATTGGTGAAGAAGTGGCCCGGCTCTTGGCGTCTGGGTTTATTGTGGAAGTTTTTCATCCTGAGTGGTTGGCAAACCTAGCGCTGGTACTCAAGAAGAACAGTACTTGGCGGATGTGTGTGGATTACACAGACCTTAACAAGGCCTATCTGGCTGATCCTTTTGCTCTCCCCTGTATTGATCAGATTATTGATGCTGCGGCGGATTGTGAGCGTTTGAGTTTTTTGGATGCTTACTCTGGTTATCATCAGATCAAGATGGAAGTTAAGCACTAGGAGAAGACAGATTTCATCACTCCCTTTGGAGCTTTCTGCTATGTGTCTATGCCTTTTGGGCTCAAGAGTGCCCAGGCGACTTATCAACGATGTGTTCAAAATTGCCTCCATACCCAGATTGGGCGCAATGTTCATGCTTATGTGGATGATATTATTGTGAAAATCCAGGAAGAAAGAGACTTTGATAGATGATTTGAAAGAGATCTTGGACAATCTCCGGGTCTACAAGATGATGCTTAACCCGGCCAGGAGTGTTTTCGATGTGCCAGCAGGCATGCTTCTGGGTTTTTTGGTTTCTGAAAGGGGCATTGAAGCTAACCCAGAGAAAATCAAGTCTATCACTTCTTTCGCTAAGCCGGTGTGTATGAATGATGTCCAGCACCTGGCGGGTCGTGTTGCAGCCTTAAGCCGATTCATAAGCCGACTGGGCGAGAAGGCTATCCCTCTCTACCAGATGATGAAGAAAACAGATCACTTTGTCTGGAGTGATGCTGTTGATCAAGCATTTGAAGCATTGAAAAAATAGTTAGCTGAGCCACCGATCCTTGCAGCTCCTATTGACAAGGAGCCCTTATTGTTATATGTGCCTGCTAATAGCCGACTGTGGTGGAATCGAAAGATGCAGGCAAGGAATATCCGGTTCAGCTTGCGGTATATTATATCAGTGAGGTTCTCATTGAATCCAAGAAGAGGTATCCACATTGGCAGAAACTGGTGTATGGAGTGTTCATGGCTGGTCGTAAGCTGAAGCGGTATTTCTTTGGTCATCCCATCACGGTGGTCAGTTCTGCTCCCTTGGGGGATATTATTCAAAACAGAGAAGCCATAGGTCGGGTAGCCAAGTGGGCCATTGAGCTTGAGCCCCATGGTTTGAAGTATATGCCTTGGACAACTATCAAGTCTCAAGCACTTGTGGATTTTATCAATGACTGGACCGAGCTACAGATGCCTGAGGAGAAGCCGGATATCACATATTGGACTATTTTAACTCTGATGGATCCAGGCAGTTGGAAGGCTCGGGGGCTGGAGTTATTTTGACTTCCCCACGAGGTGATAAATTTTGTTATGTCTTAAGGTTGATGTTCCCTTGTACTAACAATGGAGCTAAGTATGAGGCCTTGCTCCATGGTATTCAGATGGCTAAAGAAATGAATCTAAGCCGGGTGAGGTGTTTTGGCGATTCAGATTTGGTGCTCAGCAAGTTTCGGGCACTTGGGATTCTAAAGATCCATTCATGGCGTCTTACCGCCGAGAGGTTGATGCTACTGCTGGTCATTTCAATGGTTATCAAGTGGAACATGTTGATCGCAGGAAAAATGAGGCGGCTGATGCTTTAAGCCGGCTAGGGTCTCAGCGTAAGCCGGTACCACTCCTTCATATTCTGCATAACCCTTCAGTCAAATTTCCTTCAGAGGAAGATCTTGCTGTTCCTGACCTGGAGGCGCAGTTGGTAGCGGCTCTTCATGTTATTCCTGATTGGACAGTTCCTTATTTGCCTTATATGACCTGGGGTGAGTTACCTGAAGATGAAACTTCGGCCAGGAAGATAACCCAGCGGTCTAAGTTAATGACTATTGTCAATGGAGAGTTGCACCGATGCAGTGTCACATGGGTGTTTCAACATTGTATTTCTCCCGAGGAAGGCCGTGCGATTCTACGAGAGATTCATGAAGGAGATTGTGGTCATTATGCCGTCCCTAAGTCTCTCGTGGCCAAGGCATTTCATCTTGGTTTTTATTGGCTCACGGCTCATGCTGATGCAGAGGATTTGGTCAGTAAATGTGATGGTTGTCAGAAATTTTCAAGACGAGCTCATGTGCCGGCTCAAAAATTGAGGATGATTCCAATTACTTGTCCGTCTGTAGTCTAGGGGATGGATATGGTTGGAACTTTTAAAAGATCTAAGGATAAAAAGACCTACCTTTTGGTGGCAGTTGACAAATTCACAAAGTGGGTTGTGGCAGAGCAGGTTAGTAAGTGTGACACGGCGACGGCGGTTCAATTCATCAAAAAGGTGATTTTTTTGTTTTGGCTACCCTCACAGCATTATAACTAATAATGACACTAATCTCACTAAAGGTACTATGAAAGAATTCTGTCAACGAGAGCATATTCGTCTTGATGTGTCATCAGTGGCTCACCCCCAGTCCGATGGCCAAGCTGAAAGAGCCAATCCAGAAGTTTTGAGAGGCATAAAGGCCCGGCTTATAGTCCCTTTGCATAGGACAGGAGGATGTTGGGTAGAGGAGTTGCCTTCAGTGCTATGGAGTATCAAAACTACCCCCAACAGATCTACGGGTTACACGCCTTTCTTCATGGTTAACGGAGCAGAGGCGGTTCTCCCAAGTGACATCCGTCATGACTCACCCCGTGTGGCGGCTTATGTTGGAGCTGATAATGAAAAAGCACGTTAGGATGCTCTTGACCTATTGGATGAGGAGCGTGACCTTGCGGCGGCTCATTCAGCAATTTACCAGCAAGATCTGCATCGTTATCATAGCCGTCGGGTTAAAACTAGGACCATTGAAGAAGGAAATTTGGTGCTCCGGCTCATCCAGGATCAAACTAACATGCACAAGTTATCCCCACCTTCGGAAGGGCCCTTTGTGGTCAGCAAAAACCTGAACAACGGGTCATACTACCTTATCGATGTTCGAGACCACAAGGACTCATGCATGTTGGAGGAGGAGACCTGCCGACCGTGGAATATTGCTCATCTTTGGCCTTATTACACCTGAGCCACCAACACTTGTGATGTACATATTTAGACCAATGTATATATTATGATTCAGTTTAATAAAGCCAGCACGGATGGTAGCTGGAACTACGTCGGTATTTCCCTGGAGAGGCAGGGATGATGTAGCACAGCCACAGTAGGTATTTCCTTCAGTTATGAAACCAAGGTATTGAACCAGTAGGAGAACCAAGCAACACAACGTAAGCAGCACCTGCACACAAATAACAACACCTCGCAACCCACATGCTGAAGGGGCTGTCAATCCCTTCTAGGGTACAGCGCCTCAAGATAGTCAAGCGGGCGTGAGGTAAATTGTAGTAGATTGATAGATCGAATACCAAATAAAATAAATTGCAGCAAGGTATTTGTGTATTTTTGGTGTAATAGATCTGAACAAAAATGCAAAGAGAAAGTAGATCGCGAGGCAAATACATGAGAAAGAAGATCCGGGGGCCGTAGGTTTCACTAGTGGCTTCTCTCGAGAAAAAATAGCAAATGGTGGGTAAACAAATTATTGTTGGGCAATTGATAGAACTTCAAATAATTATGACGATATCCAGGCAATGATCATTACATAGGCATCATGTCCAAGATTAGTAGACCGACTCCTGCCTGCATCTACTACTATTACTCCACACATCGACCGCTATCGAGCATGCATCTAGTGTATTAAGTTCATGGAAAAACGGAGTAATGCAATAAGAACGATGACATGATGTAGACAAGATCTGTTTATCTATATGGCGGTAGATATAGATCTCGTCTTTTTATCCTTAGTGGCAATGATACATACGTGCCGGTACCCTTTCTGTCACTAGGATCAAGCACCGTAAGATCAAACCCACTACCGGGCACCTCTTCCCATTGCAAGATAAATAGATCAAGTTGGCCGGACAAAACCCAAATTTCGGAGAAGAAATATGAGGCTATAAGAGATCATGCATAAAAGAGATCAAAGAAACTCAAATACTTTCATGGATATAAAAACATAGATCTGATCATAAACTCGAAGTTCATCGATCCCAATAAACACACCACAAAAAGAGTTACATCATATGGATCTCCAAGAGACCATTGTATTCAGGATCAAGAGAGAGAGATGAAGCCATCTAGCTACTAACTATGGACCCGAAGGTCTACAAAGAACTAGTCATGCATCATCGGGGAGGCACCAATGGAAGTGGTGAACCCCTCCGTGATGGTGTCTAGATTGGATCTCGTGATTCTGGACTCTGCGGCGGCTGGATGGATATTTCGTCGACTCCCCTAGGGTTCTGGTATTTTTGGGGTGTTTACAGAGCAAAGAGCCGGTCCGGTGGGCACTCGAGGTGGGCACAAGCCACCGAGGCGCGCCAGGGCCTCCCGGCGCGCCCTGGTGGGTTGTGCCCCCTTCGGGGCACCCCCCAGGTGCAACCAGGGCCCATTGCCTTTGTTCTGGCCCATAAAAATCTCTGTAAAGTTTCACGGCATTTGGACTCCGTTAGATATTGATTTTCTGCGATGTAAAAAACATGGAAAAACAGCAACTAGCACTTGGCACTATGTTAATAGCTTAGTACCAAAAAATGATATAAAATGACTATAAAATGATTATCAAGCATCCAAGGTTGATAATAAAACAGCATGGAACAATCAAAAATTATAGATACGTTGGAGACGTATCAGCATCCCCAAGCTTAACTCCTACTCGTCCTCGAGTAGGTAAGTGATAAAAACAGAATTTTTGATGTGGAGTGTTGTTCATCAAGTCATATCATATTCTTTTCTTTATAGCATGGACATTTGGACTTTTATGCAATTCAAAGTAATAGTCTAGTTTTGACATAATAATTTAGATATTCAAGCATATCAATAAGCAACCATGTCTTTCAAAATATCAATGCTAAAATTATTTATACCTAGCCCATCATGCTCAAACATTGATCCATTCATGAAACACACTCGAATATTAACTACAGCCAATACTTGAGCACGATCATATTGCCTCCTAGTTGGTGCTTTTATGAGAGAAGATGGAGACTCAAATTTCAAAATAAACATTTCATAAAGTAAAAGATAGGCCCTTCGCAGAGGGGAGTAAGGATTTGTAGAGGTGCCAGAGCTCAAAGCGGAATTTTTGAGATAAAAACATTTTGGGAGGTGTATTCGTCTCACCACAAAAAATAGAGTTCCCAATACTTTCCATGCATAGATATATCATATGCGGTTCCCAAACAAAAAATAAAGTTTATTTATTTTTCCACCATAACTTTCACTTTCCATGGCTAACCGTATCCATGGGTGCCCACCATACCAACACTTTCCAAGGAATTTATTATTTGACAACATAAAGTAAATTCATTTCTTTTTGCATTTTGGGACTGGGCATCCCTAATACCTTGGCCTTACTCTCGTGCAATGACAACTAAATAAACACTCGTCTTGAGAATAACATATCTAGCATGGAAAATATTAGCCACCCCTCACCGCTCCATGAGCGAAACAAACACACAAAAGAGAAGTTTATTTTGAAAATTAGAGATGGCACAGGAAAATTTGCTTAGAACGACAAAATAATACCGCATATAGGTAGATATAGTGGACTCATGTGGCAAAACTGGTTTGAAGGATTTTGGATGCACAAGTAGAGGTCATGCTTAGTGCAAAATGAAGGCTAGCAAAAAGATTGAGAAGCGACAAACCAAGAAACGAATAATATCATAGGCAAGCATTGACTTTTGTGCATGCATAGGGAATCACAAACCTTAACACCAATATTCTTACTAGAGCACAATTGCTCATCAACATAAGCCACATATCACGTCATCATATCTCAAAACTATTAGTTTATTTTTTCCAATGATCTTCATGACATTTTCTTTTTCTTTATCCTTCATGGATATCTATCACTTTTCATGTGTTGCTTTTCATAAGCTCAAACAAATATAAGTGAAGATCATGAGCATAACAAATTTTCTTTCTCTCAAAATAATTTAAGTGAAGCAAGAGAGAATTTCTTCAAAATTTTACTAACTCTCAAAGAAATCTAAGTGAAGCAAGAGAGCATTTCTTCAAAAATAACAAAGCACACCGTGCTCAAAAAGGTATAACTGAAGCACTAGAGCAAGTCTTAGCTCATAAAAGATTTAAGTGAAGCATAGAGAGCAATTCTAACAAGTCATGACATAACTATGTCTCTCTCAAATAGGTGTGTCCAGCAAGGATTGATCATTTAAAACACAAAATAAAACAAACAAAGACACATATCATACAAGACACTCCAGGCAAAACACATATCATGTGATGACTAAAAATATAGTCTCGAGTAAAATACCGATAGTTGTTGGAAGAAAGTAGGGATGCCACTCGGGGGCATCCCCAAGCTTAGGCTCTTACATCCTTCTTTCATCCATCATAAAATAACCCAAAACATGAAAACTTCAGTCACACAAAACTCAACAAAGCCTTCGTGAGATCCGTTAGTATAAGAATAATAAACCACTACTATAAGTGTTGTATCAAACCAATTCATATTTTGTTTTCGTATTATATCTACTGTATTCCAACTTTTCTATGGCAAAAAAATCATCAAAGAAAACCATAGAGCCATCAAAATAAGCACACAACACAAAGAATACAGAATCTGTCAAAACAAAACAGTATGTAGGAATCTGACTATTTAGAGTACTTCTGTAACTCAAAAAACTCTGAAAAAATAGGACGACCTGAGAAATTTGTATATTGATCTAATGCAAGTGGAATGGGTATTTTATTGCCCTCTGGTAAAAAATGAAAATTAATTTTGTGAGCGTAAAAGTTTCTGTTTTTCAGCAAGATCAAACAACTATTGCCCAAGAAGATCCTAAAGGCTTTACTTGGCACAAACACTAAGTAAAACATAAAAAGCACAATCATAACAGTACCATAATTGTGCTAACACTCAAGAATAGAAAGCAAAAATAAAAAATAAATTTTATTCATTGGGTTGCCTCCCAACAAGCGCTATAGTTTTACGCCCTTAGCTAGGCATATAGCAAGGATCTAAGTTTTGTCTTCCTTGCCCAAGTCTTAGATCAAACACTTATAATCCCTCAAAGATTTGGCATAAAGATTTTCAATAACAACACTACTGGGAATAAACTCAAAGATTTCATTCTTGCAATAAGGATCTCTTATCACTTCAACAAAATCAGGATAGATACTAATCATCTTAAGAGCTCCTTTATTGCTATCACTAGGAGTAGCACCCTTATTTTTGGATCTCCTACTCTTTAGGGAGTTTCCTCAATAATTTTAGTGGTAGCAAAAGCCGTGCTTATATTACTAAAGATTTCTTCCAATTTATCGATCTGAGACGGACTTTCCTCTATTCTTTCATGGATTAAAGTACCCCTTTATTTTAACAACTTAAAAATATCGCCATCTTTTGATCCAAGATTAGTGGAAAAAATATGAATCTTTTTATGTATAATTTCCATATGATTTTCGGTGAGCATTTTCTTTTCGATAGCATCTAATCTTTCCATAACATGCTCAAGAGTCAAATTTGTTCCATTAACTATAAGAGGTGGTGAGCCCACTAAATTTCCCATAGCATTAAGAGCATCAAAAGGAGGACTGATTAAGAAATTTCCACCGGTAATCGTATTAAGGACGAATCTATACCAACTGGTGATGCCAACATAAAAACAACGCAAAAGCACAACGGTAGATTCCTTATGGATAGATCTATTATGAGCATTGCAAATTCTATACCAAGCATCTTTTAAACTTTCTCCTCCCCTTTGTTTAAAGTTGAGAACCTCGTTCTTGGGAGTGCAAGCAATAGAGGAGGAATTATCCATAATGACAAACAAGATCTCACATGCAAAAACAGATCCGGCAAGAAAACGGTGAACGGAAAACAAAGGCGAATAAAATGGTAAATTTTTGTGAAGTGGGGAAGAGGAAAACGAGAGGCAAATGGAAAATAATGTAAATTGCAAGGAGATGAGATTTGTGATTAGGAACCTGGATATGTTGAAGATCTACCACGGCAACGGCGCCAAAAAGCACGTTGACGGGAGACTATCTTGAGTTGATCCTCCCCGGCAATGGCGCCTGAAATTCTCCTTGATGGTAGCTAGAACTATGTCAGTATTTCCCTAGAGAGGGATGGATGATGTAGCACAGTGACGGTAGGTATTTCCCTCAGTTATGAAACCAAGGTATCGAACCAGTAGGAGAACTAAGCAACACAACGTAAGCAGCACCTGCACACAAATAACAACACCTCGTAACCCGACATGTTAAAGGGGTTGTCAATCCCTTCCGGGGTACGGTGCCTCAAGATAGGCAAACGGACATGAGGTAAATTGTAGTAGATTGATAGATCGAACGCCAAATAAAATAAATTGCAGCAAGGTATTTTTGGATTTTTGGTTTGATAGATCTGAATAAAAATGCAAAGGAAAAGTAGACCGCAAGGCAAATATATGAGAAAGAAGACCTAGGGGCCATAGGTTTCACTAGTGGCTTCTCTCAAGAAAAAATAGCAAATGGTGGGTAAACAAATTACTATTGGGAAATTAATAGAACTTCAAATAATTATGATGATATCCAGGCAATCATTACATAGGCATCACGTCCAAGATTAGTAGGCCGACTCCTTCCTGCATCTAATACTATTACTCCACACATCGACCGCTATCCAGCATGCATCTAGTGTATTAAGTTCATGGAAAAACAGAGTAATGCAATAAGAACGATGACATGATGTAGACAAGGTCTGTTTATCTATATGGCGGTAGATATAGATCTCATCTTTTTATCCTTAGTGGCAACGATACATACGTGTCGGTTTCCATTTTGTCACTGGGATCAAGCGCCGTAAGATCGAACCCACTACTGGGCACTTCTTCCAATTTCAAGATAAATAGATCAAGTTGGCCAGACAAAACCCAAACTTCACTGAAGAAATACGAGGCTCTAAGAGATCGTGCATAAAAGAGATCAAAGAAACTCAAATACTTTCATGGATATAAAAATATAGATCTGATCATAAACTCGAAATTCATCGATCCCAGCAAACACACCGCAAAAGGAGTTACATCATATGGATCTCCAAGAGACCATTGTATTGAGGATCAAGATAGAGAGAGATGAAGCCATCTAGCTACTAACTACGGACCCAAAGGTCTACAAAGAACTACACACGCATCATCGGAGAGGCACCGACGGAAGTGGTGAACCCCTCCGTGATGGTGTCTAGATTGGATCTGGTGATTCTGGACTCTGCGGCGGCTGGATGAATATTTCGTTGACTCCCCTAGGGTTCTGGTATTTTTGGGGTATTTATAGAGCAAAGAGGCGATCCGAGGGGCACCCAAGGTGGGCACAACCCACCGGGCACACCAGGGCCTCCTGGCGTGCCCTGGTGGGTTGTGCCCCCCTCGGGGGCCCCCCCAGGTGCAACCAGGGCCCATTGCTTTCATTCTGCCCCATAAAAAATCTCCATAAAGTTTCGTGACATTTGGACTCCCTTTGATATTGATTTTCTGCGATGTAAAAAACATGGAAAAAACAGCAACTGGCACTTGGCACTATGTCAATAGGTTAGTACCAAAAATGATATAAAATGACTATAAAATGATTATAAAACATCCAAGATTGATAATAAAACAGCATTGAACAATAAAAAGTTATAAATATGTTGGAGACGTATCAGGCACCCCTGAGAATCCGGGGCCTCTGTCGTTTCAGTTTCCAGCCAAATTGAGTCTTTATTCCCTAATTCATTGGTCTCATGGGGGCTTCCTGCTCATTGAGCATAGATGTTCACACCCATGATATCCGGTTCTCAGGCCGATTTATCGGACATTTGGGGGCTTCCTGTTCAATGAACATAGCTCGCTCACCCATATTGATTCGGCCTCCGGCCACCTTATTGGACATTTGGGGGCTTCCCGTTCAATGAACATAGCTGGCTCACCCATCTTGATCCGGCCTTCGGCCACCTTATTGGACATTTGGGGGCTTCCTGTTCAATGAACATAGCTCGCTCACCCATCTTGATCCGGCCTCCGGACACCTTATTAGACATTTGGGGGCTTCCTGTTCAATGAACATAGCTCGCTCACCCATCTTGATCCGGCCTCCGGCCACCTTATTGGACATTTGGGGGCTTCCTGTTCAATGAACATAGCTCGCTCACCCATCTTGATCCGGCCTCCGGCCACCTTATTGGACATTTGGGGGCTTCCTGTTCAATGAACATAGCTCGCTCACCCATCTTGATCCGGCCTCCGGCCACCTTATTGGACATTTGGGGGCTTCCTGTTCAATGAACATAGCTCGCTCACCCATCTTGATCCGGCCTCCGGTCACCTTATTGGACATTTGGGGGCTTCCTGTTCAATGAACATAGCTCGCTCACCCATCTTGATCCGGCCTCCGGCCACCTTATTGGTCACATGGGGGCTTCTGCTCCCCGAGCATAGCAGTTCACACCCATGTGATCTGGTTTCCAAGCCAAACATTGAGTTAAACCTGCCTGTTTTCTTGATGCTACTCCGCTAAGTCACCAGCCATACTCTTGACAGTTACTCTTTTAGTAAGACCCTGAACTTGTCAACATTAAAATGACGGCCTTTGTCAGAGCCGGCTTACAGAGAGCTAGGACAAACTCACTCGCTGTCGCAGTCTCTCCGCTATGTGGCCTATTTGTACTCTTGCTAGTTACTCTTTCCAATAAGACCCTGAACTGGTTAAGGTTAAAACAACGGATTTATGTCACGTGAGAGCCAGCTTATGGGATATTTTTTTTTCAAAAACAGAATCGATCTGCACATTCTGGATTGATGTCAAGCTTCAGGCTTGCAAAGTTACATATTTACAGGACTGACATGCTATTGGTCTACATGTATGATATCATATTTCAATAAGTATTTGGTTTTTTCCAACCACCCTGATTATAGACTTTAAGTCGCCAGGGCATATCATGTCGGATGTTATGACCCGCTCTGACGAAAACCGCCATGGCATTTTTTCTTCAATATGTGCAGATGCATTATGGGACAACATGATCTACTTTCCATAATCTTTCACGGCAAAAGAACAAGTACCATCAGTTTTCCAGAGGATAAAACATGCACGATGGCACGACAGATCATTGTTTTACTAGTCTATTACATGGCTCCGCGAGCCCAAATGATTAAGTGTTTTTAAGCAATGTATGATGAGGCAGATTATGAGCCGTCTAGTGGATTAATTTTCCAAGACTTGGCGGGTTGAGGCTTTCGGGTCATCCTGTGCCGGTTCTTCTTCTTCCTTCGTCATCTAGAAGTTAGGGGGTGACAAATTGATGCCAGTCAAGGCTTGAAATTCAGCTTTGCCATTGATAAGCTCAGACAGATCGATTTCAGGGGCAAAAGTATGTTATGAATTGGAGGGATGAGATCCACAATTTTTTAAGCCGGCGTTGACATCTTCTGATTGTCCGCTGTATAAGCTGCTTGCTATCTCGACAGATATGTTTCTTCGGCAATAAGTCTCGCCAATGGATGCATCTCTTTCACACAGGTAGCAAAATCCTTCTTATCAAAGGTAGACCCGTCCTCTTTGAAGCTGGGGCAGCCAGTAGCTAGCTCGCCCGGGTCCAATTCTGCTTGCCATGCCTTAGCCCGACTTAAAGCCGTAATGGCACCGGCTCTCACAGCTGACTGCTTGATTTCTTCAATTCTTGCTTGCAATATATAAAGTTTGCTTAGAACATCACTGAGAAGGGATGGTGCTTGATTGGTTGGTGAGATGGTTGCTATTCTGCGCTGAGCACTAGTATATAATTGTTACACCAACGTGTAAACCGCCTTGAGCTTTATCAGCATCTCTTGACCAAGATTGCTGCTCCTGGGGCCTGCATAACATAATGTGGTTAAATCACCAGGCGGCTTACAAAGTGGAGTGTGGAAATTCATTACAATATTTATGTCTTACTTACCAAAAATGGTGGAGGTCATCTGTGTGATATGACGCTTTAAGCCGGTAAGTTCTGCGGTGACCTCTTGACTTTAAGGCTATCTAAAAGTCTACATCATATTCAATTCTATCATATTCAATAGACTTGGGGGCTGAAGGAGTATATCTTAAGAAGGCGAATCAAAAGTTTGTACCTCATATTTCTGATGCATTTGTTTGACCATATCAATCCAACTCGAGCATTTTACCCTTGTGTCACTAGCGCAACACGAGCCATTCAAAAAAAGTCTTGGAACTGAAGAGAAATCCATCTCTATACAAACTCTTTATGTTCCTACTGTGCACTTGGATGGGGTAGCCGAAGAGTACTTCATTGTTGCTCAAATGAGAATAATTGGCCATGTCAAACTTGACTTTACGTTTCTCAATCAATTCTTCTTTGGTAGTATGTTTTGCCGAGACAGTGGGATTCCCTGGTTCTTGCAAACCAGTGCCGGTGATTAGAACTTCTTCAGTATTTGGTTCAGAAGGCTTGATTGGGCTTGGCGGTTTAGCACCCATAGGGTCAATAATTGTATGATCAGTGGAGGCGCCATGATTTTTTGGTGGCGGGTCATCAGCAAGCTCCTCCGAGTGTTGCATGGAGGCTTCAGATACTGGGCCTTGCTTCTCCGGCTCATGGGTTTTGGGGTGTTCGACCGGTTTGTTGGTTTTCGCCTTCTTTCTAGGATTTGCCATTCCATTGTAAGATGATTGAAGGAGTCACTATATGTATATAAATGCGCAAACAACAGAAATAAAGTCGTTACCCAGGGGCAGTCTTGAAAGCCGGCAGCTGGGTTTGAGATGAACCGCCAGAGGAAGAATGAGAATTCCCCTGATAATTGGAGTCGGAAATATTAAGTGGTTGGCGAATAAGTCCCGCTTTTGTACAGAAAGAGTTTGAATTTTGAGGCACCTCTTTCTGGTGCTTGCGTGGGGCTGGTGTGTTGGGTAACCCAGTGGATAACTCTCCGCCTCCACTGGTTCGAGTTCTGCGCCGGTTCTCATGTTGTTGTTGCTTCCAAATAAAGTTGGGATCCAAGTAAGCTAAGGGGTGAGAAAACTTCACTTTCTGGGTTACTTGTCAAATTTTCTGTCTTGGCAAAGGCTCTGAGTCGGAGGAAATAATGGTTACCTCTTCATCACCCGCCTGGCTGGTTTCTGCGTCATCCTGGTAGCAATCAGTGTCATTAAGATAATTGAAAAAAGAGATAATGGAATCAAGGTCTACCTCCGACTCATCATCCTCCTCCAAGTTTAAAAGTTCAGAGGCGGTTAATTTCTTCTTATTCTTCTTGAGGGCCTTAGTCATAGCTCTGGCTTTCTTGGCAACTTTCTCGTCATACTTCTTGTTCCAAAAGGCGGATGTAGCCTGTGTAAGTCATATGAAGGTAAGAGATATGCAGATCATATAAACAATGAGGTAAAATAAGAGAATTGAGGAACTTACCTCAGGTGGCGGGTTAAGTTTGCAGAAGGGGTCCAGTCCCACTTTGCTGCAGCTTTCCAAGCTTTCCCCCAGAAGGGTTTTGGTCATATCATTGATCGCTTTATCAGACAAATGTATTGGGCAGTGGCGCAGCGGATCATTGACATCACTAGTACATGAGCACATTAACCCGGGCCGGCGGCTCAAAGGTATGATCCGCCAAGCCACCCATCAACGGACCAGGTCGACACCAGTCAATCCATTGGCCAACAATGCTCTAACCTTTGAAAAGGTAGGCATAATTTTGGCTCGTTCAGCGGTAGTAAGCCAGTCTGGAAGAGGGTGCTTTGCACTGAGTCGGTGGTCGCGACAACCCGGACAGGGATTTTCTTCAGCTAGGGATGTATCTTGACAATAGAACCAAGTTTGATTCTAGTCTTTAGGATGACTTGGAAGCACAACAGAAGGAAAGATGGCGTCTTGTCGTTGCTGAATTGAGACTCCCCCAAGTTCTAAGCTGGGTCCATCAGCAAACTCATTCTGGTGGTTCAAATAAAAATACTCCCTAAAGAGCTCAACACTTGGTTCCTCTTGAAGATATACTTTACAGAAGACTTGGAAATTGCAGATATTTGAGACGGAGTTGGGTCCGATGTCTTGAGGATGGAGTTGAAAGAAATGTAGAACGTCACGGAAGAATTTTGACCCAGGCGGTGAGAAACCCTGGTTCATGTGATCAGTAAAAACAATAATCTCACTATCCTGTGGCAGAGGTCTGACTTCATCTGGTTTTGGAACATGCCAGTGAATGACATTTTTTGTTGGTAAGAAGCCGATTTTGACACATTCTTGAAGCATTTGCTCTATGACGATAGAAGGTACCCAGTCGCATGACGTAACTGTCTTAGTCATGATTGGGGTCCATGGCCTAAACAAGACAATTTAAGATGTGATTAAACCAGTAAGTATAGCTGGGTTGTATCAACATTGAGTTGGTGATTTAAAGCGGTGCGGAGTTAAACCGGCAGGCACCTGGCGGGTTACAAATTATTGTTTATACCGCCGTGAAGGGCTAATGGCTATGGATCTACAACAGTTCAGAAAATGAAGTCAATTCTAAACCAGAGGTGACATATTTCCCTTTTGACATTGTGAACTACATGAGAAAATATTGTAAGGTTATATAGGTTATGAAGCACATGCTGGCGGCTCAATGGGGCCTAATGTTATATGGCGATTCACGGTTTATGGTTTAAGCCGCCATGACAACTATGATACTTCTGATCTATTAGTAAATATTTGGCTAAGTGCTGGACAAACAAGATTCTACAGATTGATTCTACAATTTTGGGTCTGCCGCCGTTTGGAAAAGGAAAATAAATTCTAAACCTAAAGGTTGTGACAGTGGAGGAACTTGTTTGCTTGAAGATTCTCTGTATAAAAAGGATGATTCCTATGATTGAGAGGGGGTGTCAAACAACTTCCACACACTTTCAACCATATTTTTCGATTAAAATGAGCGCACTACGGAGGGATGGCGAAGAACAGTGAAGAACACCAAAGAACTAAACAAACCCTACTATAGATCTGAGGCATGGGAAGATGAGCACTTACGGATGCCGATGGACAGCGGTGGCGCGCCGACGTACTCTGGTCCAGTCAGGTTGATGGAGCGGCCTGAGTTGGTGCAGCGGACGGAGGTCGGCGGTGATGGAGCTCGGTGTGCAGAGGAGTCGCGAGAGGAAGATGAAGACGAGGAGGCAAGGGGGGGAAATGAAAAGGACCCCGTCCCTATTTATAAGAGGATGGATAAAAGGCATGCATGGGAATCGAGGAGGCCAAAATCATCATATGGTTATGTGGACGCCTCGATTTTTGGGATGTTCATTAAAAGATAAGGATATGTTAGGATATTTTGGGCTTCGTGCGAAATTAATACGAGATGACGTCATGGCGGGTTACAACAAATTCATAAAATGGACAATGCTAGATTTTGACTAGTCAAGCATTGAAGATTGATGTGAACAAGTTTGAATCAACCTGGGGCCTAATGTTGGGGATATAACTATTAGGTATAACCTGCCCAGGAGGGGCCGGGTCATACCACTAACGACTTAAAGATGAAGATGGCGGGTCATGAAGGAAGCCCATTGAAGGACCAAGACCCAGAGGCGACTTGAGGCCCAAGAGGATGAACCGCCATATGTGTAACTTGTATTGTTAGGCAAGCTTAGTTAGTCACCGAGCCGGACTTGTTGTGTACGAGCCGTCCGGGACTCTGTAAGCCGCCGAGCATCAACCTGTGTATATAAAAGGGGTGACCCGACAGTGGGTTAACTCAAGAAACAACAACTCGAGAACTAGATCAAGCGGATTCGCTCCCTGGTAATCGAAACCCAAGCAATACAACCCCCAAAACTGGAGTAACCTTTACCTCGGTACGAGGGGTTGAACCAGTATAAACTCTCTATGTCCTTTGTCCCGATTAACCCCTTTAAGCTAACCTAGTCGCAATGGCTCCACATCTAAGTCCTTTCGCTAGGACATCTGTCATGTTAAGTCCACGACACTAACAGTCTGGCCCCACCTTTAAGTTAAACTAATTAAATGTGAAAACTCTGTTAAATTAGACTCTGTCACTGACAGCAAGGCCCCATTGGTGAGGTCGCTAGGTAAACCTGCTGACTGGGTAGTCCCAGTCACTGACAGGTGGACCCATGGGTCCCCTTTGACTCCGTTGACCAGTCAACAGTTGACTGGGCTGACTCAGCCCCAGTGGACCCACATGTCATACATAGTGCCTAGCTGTTGTTGTGTATAAAAAGTATTTACTGTTTTAATTCGAATTTAATTTAATTAATGATAATTTCAGAAAATGGTTAAAACTTTGAAAAATTAATATAAAATAATCCATAACTCGGATGAAAATGTTTTATACATGAAAGTTGCTTAGAAAAAATATGACGATTTCGATTACACACTCCGTTTGTCTGCCACACGTCTCTAGCATAGCAAACATAGAATTGTCTCCCTCCGTTTCACATGTCCAAAAATGCTAAACTCGGGGAAAACATCCGCGAATGTTTCCCCCCTTCACCTGTATCACCTAGTTTAGGTCACCCCTAGCTCAGCGTATTGCTATGTTATTCTTTGTGATGCTTTGTTTGCTTTATATTTATTGTTTCTTCCCCCTCTTCTCTCTGGTAGACCCCAAGATTGTTGCCGATGTCACTATGATCGACTATGTCGATGATGACATGTCCTTCTCCGCAGAGCTTCGAAGCAAACAAAACCTCCTTGATCATTGCAATACCGCCTACCCCTTCTCTCTACTACTTGCATTAGAGTAGTGTAGCTATTACTTCTTATCGGCTGATCCTATTCTACTACATAGTCTGTCCTTGTTACTATCGTTGATACTTTACCTTCATTCCTAAATGCTTGGTATAGGATGCTAGTTTATCATCAGTGGCCCTACATTCCTGTCTGTCTACCATGCTATACTATCGGGCCGTGATTACTCAGGAGGTTATCATGGGTATATTTATACTATACATATTATACATGAAACATGTGGTGAGTAAAGTCAGTCGGCTCATAGGGCTTGATCCCTAGTATCCACTATGTTCTGAGATTGATGTAGCTATGACTTTGTTATGCTTACTGCTTGTCACTAGGTCCCGAGTGCCATGATTTCAGATCTGAACCGTTTATGTTTTTATCATTATATCTATGTTCTAAATCTGATCTTGCAAGTCATATGCACCTATTACGTGTTATGATCCATAAACCGCAGGGTGACAGTAATTGGGATACTTTCCGGTGATGACCATAGTTTGAGGAGTTCATGTATTCACTATGTGTTAATGCTTTGTTCTAGTTCTCTATTAAAAGGAGGCATTAATATCCCTTAGTTTCCTTACGGACCCCGCTACCACGGGTGGGTAGGACAAAAGATGTAATGTGTCGTGGTTTTGTCACGATAGATGTCCTAGTGTGAGGACTTAGTCGTGAGGCCAACGCATCTAGGTAGTAGCTTGAACGGGGTTGGTTGGAATTGAGAGATGCGCGTTTTTTACCCAGGTTCGGCCGCTCATGGTGGAGGTAAAAGCCTACATCCTACGTCATTGATATTAATGATGATGATGATCTCGGTTACAAGGGCGGAGTATTGCTACCTCTATCTCAAGAGAATCTACTTTGATCTTGTCTAGATTTGTCTGTCTAAAAACTTGTCCCTCTTGGGGTGCCCTGGCCCTCCTTATATAAGTTGGAGGGGTGGGTTACATGTGGAGTCCTAGTAGGATTAGGACTATTCTATTACAAGTAGAATCCTAGTCTTGCTTCCCTTGTAAGGGAATTATGTTGGGGAACGTAGTAATTCAAAAAATCCTACGATCATGCAAGATCTAACTAGGAGATGCATAGAAACGAGAGGGGAGAGTGTGTCCACGTACCCTCATAGACTGAAAGCGGAAGCCTTTAGTAACGCGGTTGATGTAGTCAAACATCTTCACAATCCAACCGATCCAAGCACCGAACATACGGCACCTCCGTGTTCAGCACACGTTCAACACGATGATGTCCCTCGCACTCTTGATCGAGTTGAGGATGAGGGAGAGTTCCGTCATCATGATGGCGTGGCGACGGTGATGATGAAGTTACCGGTGCAGCGCTTGACCTAAGCACTACGACGATATGACCGAGGTGTTAAACTGTGGAGGGGGGCACTGCACACAGCTAAGAGATTGTCTGTTGTTCTTTGGGGTGCCCCCTGGACACGTATATAAAGGAGGGGGAGGAGGAGGCCGGCCAAGGGGGGCGCGCGCCATAGGGGAGTCCAACTAGGATTCCCAATCCTAGTTGGAGTCCCCTTCCTTTTCCGAGAGGGGGAGAGAGGGAAGGAGGAGGAGAGGGAGAAGGAAAGAGGGTGCGCCGCCCCCTCCCTAGTCCAGTTCGGACTTACCATGGGGGGCACCAATTGTGGCCCTTCTATCCTTTCCACTAAAGCCCATTAAGGCCCAATACTTCCCCAAGGGGTTCCGGTAACCTCCCGGTACTCCGAAAAAATACCCGAATCACTTCAGAACCATTCCGGTGTCCGAATTTAACCTTCAGATATATCGTTACCTCTCAACCATTTCAAGACTCCTCGTCATGTCCGTGATCTCATCCGGGACTCCGAAAAAACTTTGGTCATCAAATCACAAAATTCATAGTACAAATCGTCATCGAACGTTCAACGTGCGGACCCTACGGGTTCGAGAATTATGTAGACATGACCGAGACACATCTCCGGTCAATAACCAATAGCAGAACCTAGATTTTCATATTGGCTCCTACATATTCTATGAAGATCCTTATAGGTCAAACCACATAATAACATACGTTATTCCCTTTGTCATCGGTATGCTACTTACCCGAGATTCGATCGTCGGTATCCTCATACCTAGTTCAATATCCTTACCGGCAAGTCTCTTTACTCGTTCCATAATGCATCATCCCGTAACTAACTCATTAGTCACATTGCTTGCAAGGCTTATAGTGATGTGCATTACCGAGAGGGCCCAGAGATACCTCTCCGATACACGGAGTGACAAATGCTAATCTCGATCTATGCCAACTAAACAAACACCGTCGGAGACACCTGTAGAGCATCTTTATAATCACCCGGTTACGTTGTGACATTTGATAGCACACAAAATGTTCCTCCGTTATTCGGGGGTTGCATAATCTCATAGTCAGAGGAACATGTATAAGTTATGGACAAAGCAATAGCAATAAAACTAAATGATCATTATGCTAAGCTAATGTATGGAACTTGTCCATCACATATTTCTCTGATGATGTGATCCCGTTCATCAAATGACAACACATGTCTATGGTTAGGAAACTCAACCATATTTGATTAACAAGCTAGTCAAGTAGAGGCATACTAGGGACACTCTATTTGTCTACGTATTCACACATGTACTAAGTTTCCGGTTAATACAATTCTAGCATGAATAATAAACATTTATTATGATATAAGGAAATATAAACAACAACTTTATTATTGCTTCTAGGGCATATTTCCTTTAGTCTCCCACTTGCACTAGAGTCAATAATCTAGATTACAAAGTAATGATTCTAACACCCATGGAGTCTTGGTGCTGATCATGTTCTGCTCGTGAGGGAGGCTTAGTCAACGGGTCTGCAATATTCAGATCCGTATGTATCTTTCAAACCTCTATGTCTCCCTCCTTGACTTGTTCGCGGATGGAATTGAAGCGTCTCTTAATGTGTTTGGTTATCTTGTGAAATCTAGATTCCTTCGCCAAGGAAATTGCTCTAGTATCATCACAAAAGATTTTCATTGGACCCGATGCACTAGGTATTACACCTAGATCGGATATGAACTCCTTCATCTAGACTCCTTCATTTGCTGCTTCCGAAGCAGCTATGTACTCCACTTCACACGTAGATCCTGCCACGACGCTCTACTTGGAACTGCACCAATTGATAGCTCCACCATTCAATATAAATACATATCCGGTTTGTGACTTAGAGTCATCCGGATAAGTGA